>NC_135235.1:495681742-495981742 GCF_051348905.1 Ranitomeya variabilis
ATACGGGTGCCGTCCTAACCGTAACATCAGGGAGGGACGGAGGATTAGCAGAACATCATCTAATCGAGTTGTGAGGGAACTTAAGAAACGGACACAACAGTTGTGGGGACTTTCCGTAAGCACAGCAGGGAAGGATCACAACACATAGCGCTAGCAGGAAGGCGCAGATTTCCACCTGTTAAGAGAACTCTGGAGGTGCCATTGGACCGGCCGGACTTGTGCAGCCTGGTTATCCGGATTCCGGACTGAGGACCCAGAGATCTTCAGTAAAGAGGTAAAGAGACTGCAACCTGGTGTCCTCGTTATTTACTGCACCGCACCACTACGGCATCACCACCACCATCATCTATCCACATCTATTACTGTACGCCCCTCAGCAGGGTCACGGACCGGGTCTAGCCACCGTGACAACCCCAGAGCAGAGACTCAGAGGCCCGGTACCGGGTACCCCTCGGCCCTGCGGCAGTGGGGGTGCTACACATATATAAAGGAAAAAAAGGAAAACAGCACAAACAAAATGAAAAAAAATTGGACTTTAATGCCTGAACGGCGTGGCAACGTTTCGGATATGGTATCCTTTCTCGCTTGAGAAAGGATACCATATCCGAAACGTTGCCACGCCGTTCAGGCATTAAAGTCCAATTTTTTTTCATTTTGTTTGTGCTGTTTTCCTTTTTTTCCTTTATATTTTGACCACTCACAATAGTGGTTTGGAAAGCTTTGCACGGTTATTTAAGGTAGTATTTTGATGCTGTTCCTTTTTTCACTTTATATACACATATATACACACATATATATATACATATATACATATATATACACATATACACTCACCGGCCACTTTATTAGGTACACCATGCTAGTAACGGGTTGGACCCCCTTTTGCCTTCAGAACTGCCTCAATTCTTCGTGGCATAGATTCAACAAGGTGCTGGAAGCATTCCTCAGAGATTTTGGTCCATATTGACATGATGGCATCACACAGTTGCCGCAGATTTGTCGGCTGCACATCCCAAAGATGCTCCATACAAGGCAGGATGGATCCATGCTTTCATGTTGTTTACGCCAAATTCTGACTCTACTATCCGAATGTCGCAGCAGAAATCGAGACTCATCAGACCAAGCAACGTTTTTCCAATCTTCTACTGTCCAATTTCGATGAGCTTGTACAAATTGTAGCCTCAGTTTCCTGTTCTTAGCTGAAAGGAGTGGTACCCGGTGTGGTCTTCTGCTGCTGTAGCCCATCTGCCTCAAAGTTCGACACACTGTGCGTTCAGAGATGCTCTTAGGCCTACCTTGGTTGTAACGGGTGGCGATTTGAGTCACTGTTGCCTTTCTATCAGCTCGAACCAGTCTGCCCATTCTCCTCTGACCTCTGGCATCAACAAGGCATTTCCGCCCACAGAACTGCCACTCACTGGATTTTTTTTCTTTTTCGGACCATTCTCTGTAAACCCTAGAGATGGTTGTGCGTGAAAATCCCAGTAGAGCAGCAGTTTCTGAAATACTCAGACCAGCCCTTCTGGCACCAACAACCATGCCACGTTCAAAGGCACTCAAATCACCTTTCTTCCCCATACTGATGCTCGGTTTGAACTGCAGGAGATTGTCTTGACCATGTCTACATGCCTAAATGCACTGAGTTGCCGCCATGTGATTGGCTGATTAGAAATTAAGTGCTAACAAGAAGTTGGACAGGTGTACCTAATAAAGTGGCCAGTGAGTGTATATACATACTGTATATATACACACATCTATATATATAATTGTCTAAGGGTTTTTCTGTCTGTCTGTCCTGGAAATCCCGCGTCTCTGATTGGTCGAGGCCGCCAGGCCTCGACCAATCAGCGACGGGCACAGTATTGACGTAGATGTCATAATGGTTGCCATGGCGACGATGTCATAAAGGTTGCCTTGACCAATCAGCGACGGGCACAGTCTGCCGCAAATTCTGGAATCATCATTGTCCATATACTACGGGGACATGCATATTCTAGAATACCCGATGCGTTAGAATCGGACCACAATCTAGTATATATATATATACACATTCAAGATTCAAAGATTCAAAGATTCAAAGAAGCTTTATTGGCAGGACCAAATACACATCAGTTTTGCCAAAGCAAGTATATAAAGGCAATAGGGATAGGGAATGTGGGGATGTTGGGTGGGAGCTGTAGGGAAGGTGGATGGGGGCAGATCCAGGGTAGGGGCTATAGTCCATAGTCTATATATATATATATATATATATATATATATATATATATATATTTAAAACAAAAATCAAAACAAATATGGAAAAATACCAAGGCTGAGAAGGGCAAAAGCCCTGCTCCCTACGTAAATGCATATATGCAGCAACGTATATCAGAAAGTGTAATACTCCCAAAGTACACCAACACCAGAGAACATGGAGTACAAAATCAAAATCAAAATCATTTTATTGATACAAATACAAATATGAACAATAACAGCCAAATCATAAGGCTGCAAGAAAAGGGAATAAATAGAAGGAACCTGCTAGTGCAGCAGGAGAGAACGACCAATGATACAAATGAAGTAACTACGGGTGAGTGAGACAGAACCCTAATCGGAAAGGATACATGGGGTTAATAAAACCCAAATGGGTGAGAAAATGTGGGTGCTAAGCATACATCCCATGGGCACTGCCAAAAAGGCAGGTCCCCAAAACCACTACATGTTCCGAGGGAAGGCTACAACTCACCCATAATAGTAGATGTGAATAAGGTCCTCCCGCTGCGACCCCTTGACGCGCGTTTCGCGTAAGTGCTTCTTCAAGAAGGGGAATAGCGTGTGTTGTGTCCCCGGGGTTTAAATACTAATGCCCCCAAATGCCGATAGTTGCGGCGCACGCGCCTCGAGAAGCACACACCGGAAGTGACCATCTCCCACTGCAGTCGTCAGTACGATGTGCGCATGCGGGCAAAATCTTGCCAGATGACGTCAGAGGGCAAGCGCACATCGTCGCATTAGATAACTACAGGGACCGGCAGGCAGTGCGCAGATCGAGGTGCGCATGCGCACAGCGGCAGCCATGTTTAAGGAGACATAGGTGGCGGCCATGGTTGGTGTGTTGGAAAATAATAGTGAATAATATCCTATGTGAGACTAAAATAAGGGTAAAACTCAATAAGTAGCATCAGGAAGCGCACAACGTCTAATTAAATGGCCGTAAAAACAGACTGGGCGCAGATCGAAAATACACGTGCGCACAGCAGCAGCCATATACATGAAGACGCTGGCAGCAACCATAATCAATGTGCAAAATAGTGATAATAAAGATATAGAATATGGGAAGTGCTAAAGGATAAAAAATGCAATAGAAAAGACAGTGTGCAGATCTTATGGTATAGACCACAAAGATGCATAAGTGCATACAATATCTGAAAAAGCCAAAAAATGAAGAATATATATTGAAAGATATGCAGATGACAAAAAAACATAACTAAAGAGTACACATGATAAAGTGACATAGTGCAAAAAAGTGCAAAATTGAGAAATTGACATGGTACATATTAATATCAATTAAAAGACATCACACAACCATCCTGAAAAAACACCAAGCCTGTAGAATCACTATATGCAATGGAATAATATTGTCACGAAAGATGACGTATACCGACTCCCAGGGTGTGTGACGAGTCCATCTTGAAGATTCAGACATAATAAGACATCAGTTCTTTTGCTCGTCTTGTCCAGTGTGGAGAAGGACAATATTGTCATCGAAGAGCGTGCACCAACACATGGGGCAAGAAAATGTATAACCACTAAAAACTAAAAAACAACACAACAATTAAAAAACATAAAAACTAGGGTGGGAAAGCACTTATCAAAGAATTATATATTTATAGAGAGCAAGGAATCTGCGGCATAGCGGACACGGACAAAGGGAGAATACAGGGCCTGTAATACCAAGAAGGACAAAACCCGGCCCTACAAAAAGGAGGCAAATGATAGTTTCTCATTAAGCCCCTTCGGGGACAACGTGTCAAGGGTGGAGATCCACCTACACTCGCGCTGTGCGAGGATTTGATTCAGATTACCACCCCTGATTCCACCATGGACTCTATCGATCCCACGCACCTTCAAACCGCTGGGATCAGATCCGTGAAAAGATCTAAAGTGTCTGGGAAGTGTCTTTAGAGACGCCAAAGCCTCAGCATCTACAATATCTCTCGCCGCCCCAATGTCCCGCACGTGTTCACGTGTCCTGACTTTCAACTCTCTTGATGTCAGGCCAATATAAATAAGGGAGCAGGGGCAAGTGGCATAGTAAATTATATGTGTGGTATTACAGGATATATAGGATATACATCCTGTATATATACAGGATATATATCCCGGATCTTAAACTCCCTGCTCCCATCAGATGATTTGAAAGTACCACAGCGCAGGACATTAGGGCAAGCGACACAAGACCCACAGGGGAAACAGCCAATTCTACAAACACCTGGATTACTCAACGTAAGTGGTTTCACAACGTAGTGGCTTTTAACAAGATAATCTCTCAAGTTTTTCCCCCTACGTTGTGTCATGTGGGGGCCAGAAGATAACTGTGCCGCAAGGGCACTGTCAGTACGAAGGACCGACCAATGTTTGGACAAGATATCACGGATCTGATCCCAGCGGGAATTTGAAGTAGAAATGAATCTAATTTCGTTTGATGCCTCTTGGGGCCCAATATTTGGTACCAGCAGATCCTCCCTTTTCATACGTCTTGCTCGCCTATACCCTCTCTTGATACAGCGACCGCTATATCCTCTTTCTTTAAAGCGTTCACTAAGGGTAGCTGATTGCTGCTCAAAACGTATCTCTGTAGAGCATACCCGCCTGTTCCTCAGGAATTGACCAACTGGGATGGCTTTAATAGTGGAATAACTGTGTGCTGAGGAGGCATGCAGCAGAGAGTTGACCGCAGTATCTTTGCGGTATAAATCCGTCTTAATACTGCCATCCTCCCCAACACACAGAGTAATATCAAGAAAATCAATACGATGTGTATGAAACTTGTATGTGAATTTCAAATTAAAAGAATTATTATTAAGATATTGCATAAATTGGGAAAGGCTGGTCTCGTCACCCCTCCAAATCATCAACACATCATCAATGTAACGAAACCAGCCCACCACTGGGTCAGCGGCATGCGATCCGTCACACTGGAAAACCTGTCGCTCCCAAAAGCCGAGAAACAGGTTAGCGTATGACGGAGCGCACGCCGCACCCATGGCTGTACCTTGAATTTGCAAATAAAACCGATCTTTGAAAACAAAAAAATTGTGTGTTAAAATAAATTCCAATAAATCCAAAATAAAGTCAGAAAAGTGGCCATCCCAGTTGGTACTCTCGAGGAAGAAGCGGGCAGCCCGAAGGCCATCACTATGCCTGATGGAGGTGTAGAGTGACTCGATGTCAATCGTCACTAGGAGCATACCTGCCTCCAGAGAGAGCCCTGTTGTGGATTCTGTTTGTGGGCTCCCTCTGGTGGTTACTGCTGGTACTGGGTGACTTTGGTGGGTTGCGGCCTTTGGTTTCCATCTGTCCATCGGAGGCTGGGTGTTTCCTATTTTACCTGGCCTTTCTGTCATTTCCCTTGCCGGCTATCAATGTGTTCAGATGTGCTCTGTTTGGTTCCTGCCTACCTGCTCCCAGATCTTTCAGGATAAGCTAAGTGCTGATTTTCAGTTGTTTGGTTTTTTGTCCAGCTTGCTTAGAATGTCTCTTTGTTAGCTGGTTGCTCTAGTGGACTGAGGTTCTCCCCATGTGCCATGAGTTGGCACATGGGTTCTTGTAATCTCAGGATGGTTTTTTTGATTAGGGTTTTTTGCTGACCGCTCAGTCCCCTTTTTTGTCATTCTGCTTTCTAGTTTTCAGCGGGCCTCTATTTGCTAAAACTATATACATCATCTCTACGTGTGTGCCTTCCTCTCATTTCACCGTCAATACATGTGGGGGGCAACTATACCTTTGGGGTTAATTCCTCTGGAGGCAAGTGAGGTCTTTGTTTTCTCTGCAGTACTAGTTAGCTCTTAGGCTGGTGCGTGGCGTCTAGAACCAACGTAGGTACGCTCCCTGGCTATCTCTAGTTGCGTTTGTCAGGCGTAGGGCAGCGGTCAGCCCAGGTTCCATCACCCTAGAGCTCGTCCGAGATTTATTATTACTTTGCTTTTCCTGTGCTATCCCTAGCCATTGGGGATTCATGACTGTATAGCCGGCCCACAAAGTGTTAATTGTTTGGGCTGAAGCAGGAGAAAAAGAAGTGTTCAAGGAAAATTATTATTTTTTTTTTTCCTTCAGAGTTTTGCTGCCTAGCCCTTAATTGCTGTCTAGCTGCTTCTTACCTCCTCTTAACCCTTGAATGGCTCTGATCTTAGCTGTTTATCATGGATGTCCAGAGTTTGGCTTCCAGCCTGAGTAATCTCGCGGCAAAGGTTCAAAACATACAGGATTTCGTTGTTCACACTCCCATGTCTGAACCTAGAATTCCTATTCCAGAGTTTTTTTCTGGAGATAGATCTACCTTCCTGAATTTCAGGAACAATTGTAAATTGTTTCTCTCTTTGAAATCTCGCTCCTCTGGAGACCCTGCTCAACAGGTCAAGATTGTTATATCGTTCCTACGGGGCGACCCTCAGAATTGGGCATTTGCATTGGCACCAGGGGATCCTGCATTGCTCAGTGTGGATGCGTTTTTTCTGGCATTGGGATTGCTCTATGAGGAACCTAACCTAGAGATTCAGGCTGAAAAGGCTTTATTAGCCCTCTCTCAGGGGCATGATGAAGCGGAAATATATTGTCAGAAATTTCGGAAATGGTCAGTGCTTACTCAGTGGAATGAGTGCGCCCTGGCTGCAAACTTCAGAAATGGTCTTTCTGAGGCCATTAAGGATATTATGGTGGGGTTCCCTGCGCCTACAGGTCTGAATGAGTCTATGGCTATGGCCATTCAGATTGATCGGCGTTTACGGGAGCGCAAACCCGTGCACCAGTTGGCGGTGTCTTCTGAACAGGCACCTGAGACTATGCAATGTGATAGAATTCAGTCCAGAAGTGAACGGCAAAATTATAGGCGGAAAAATGGTTTGTGTTTTTATTGTGGTGATTCAGCTCATGTTATTTCAGCATGCTCTAAACGCACAAAAAGGGTTGATAAATCTTTTGCCATTGATACTCTGCAGTCTAAGTTCATTTTGTCTGTGACTCTGATTTTTTCACTGTCTTCCATTTCCGTCGATGCCTATGTGGATTCAGGCGCTGCCCTGAGTCTTATGGATTGGTCATTTGCTAAACGCTGCGGTTTTAGTCTAGAGCCTCTGGAAGTTCCTATTCCTCTGAAGGGAATTGATTCTACACCATTGGCTATGAATAAACCGCAGTATTGGACACAAGTGACCATGCGCATGACTCCCGTTCATCAGGAGGTGATTCGCTTCCTTGTACTGTATAATTTACATGATGTACTAGTGCTTGGTCTGCCATGGTTACAAACTCATAATCCTGTCTTGAACTGGAAAACAATGTCTGTGCTAAGTTGGGGATGTCAGGGGGTTCATAATGATGCACCTCCGATTTCTATCGCTTCATCCACTCCTTCAGAGATCCCTGCGTTTTTGTCGGATTATAGAGATGTTTTTGAGGAGCCTAAGCTCAATTCGCTCCCTCCTCATAGAGAGTGTGACTGTGCTATAGAATTGATTCCTGGCAGTAAGTTCCCTAAGGGTCGTTTATTTAATCTGTCACTGCCAGAGCATACTGCTATGCGGAATTATATTAAGGAGTCCTTGGAAAAGGGACATATTCGTCCATCTTCGTCCCCTCTGGGAGCAGGTTTTTTTTTCGTGGCAAAAAAAGATGGTTCCCTGAGGCCTTGTATAGATTATCGCCTTCTGAATAAGATTACAGTCAAATACCAGTATCCATTGCCATTATTTACTGATTTGTTTGCTCGCATTAAGGGGGCTAGGTGGTTCACTAAAATAGAGCTTCGTGGTGCGTATAATCTGGTGCGGATAAAACAGGGTGATGAGTGGAAAACCGCATTTAATACGCCTGAGGGCCATTTTGAGTATTTGGTAATGCCTTTTGGACTCTCCAATGCTCCGTCAGTCTTTCAGTCCTTTATGCACAATATTTTCCGTGAATATCTGGATAAGTTTATGATTGTATATTTGGATGATATTTTGGTGTTTTCTGATGACTGGGAGTCTCATGTTCTACAGGTCAGGAAGGTGTTTCAGGTTTTGCGGGCCAATTCTCTGTTTGTGAAGGGCTCAAAGTGTCTCTTCGGAGTCCAGAAGATTTCTTTTTTGGGGTACATTTTTTCTCCTTCTACTATTGAGATGGATCCCGTTAAGGTTCAGGCTATTTGTGACTGGACACAACCTACATCTGTTAAGAGCCTTCAGAAGTTCTTGGGGTTTGCTAATTTTTATCGTCGGTTCATTGCTAATTTTTCCAGTATTGTTAAACCTTTGACTGATTTGACTAAAAAGGGTGCTGATGTTGCTGATTGGTCTCCTGCGGCCGTGGAGGCCTTTCGGGAACTTAAGCGCCGGTTTTCTTCTGCTCCTGTGTTGTGTCAACCAGATGTTTCACTTCCTTTTCAGGTGGAGGTTGATGCTTCCGAGATTGGAGCGGGGGCGGTTTTGTCACAGAGAAGTTCTAATGGCTCGGTGATGAAGCCATGTGCTTTCTTCTCTAGAAAATTCTCGCCCGCCGAGCGCAATTATGATGTGGGTAATCAGGAGCTTTTGGCCATGAAGTGGGCATTTGAGGAGTGGCGTCATTGGCTTGAGGGTGCTAAACATCGCGTGGTGGTCTTGACTGATCACAAGAATCTCATTTACCTTGAGTCTGCCAGGCGTTTGAATCCTAGACAGGCTCGTTGGTCGTTATTTTTTTCTCGTTTCAATTTCGTGGTTTCATACCTGCCAGGTTCAAAGAATGTGAAGGCAGATGCTCTTTCCAGGAGTTTTGTGCCTGACTCTCCTGGAGACACTGGGCCTGCTGGTATCCTTAGGGATGGGGTAATATTGTCCGCTGTATCCCCAGACTTGCGACGCGCATTGCAGGAGTTTCAGGTGGATAAACCGGATCGATGTCCACCAGAAAGACTGTTTGTTCCGGATGATTGGACCAGTAGAGTCATCTCCGAGGTCCATTCTTCTGTGTTGGCTGGTCATCCTGGAATATTTGGTACAAGAGACTTGGTGGCCAGGTCTTTTTGGTGGCCTTCCTTGTCTAGGGATGTGCGTACCTTTGTGCAGTCTTGTGAAGTGTGTGCTCGAGCTAAGCCTTGCTGTTCACGGGCTAGTGGGTTGTTGTTATCCTTGCCCATCCCGAAGAGGCCTTGGACGCACATTTCCATGGATTTTATTTCTGATCTCCCGGTTTCACAGAAAATGTCCGTTATCTGGGTTGTGTGTGACCGCTTTTCTAAGATGGTTCATTTGGTGCCCTTGCCTAAGTTGCCCTCCTCCTCTGAGTTGGTTCCTTTGTTTTTTCAGAACGTGGTTCGTTTGCATGGGATTCCGGAGAATATCGTTTCTGACAGGGGATCCCAGTTTGTGTCTAGATTTTGGCGGACGTTTTGTGCCAAGATGGGCATTGATTTGTCTTTCTCGTCTGCATTCCATCCTCAGACGAATGGCCAGACGGAGCGAACTAATCAGACCTTGGAAACTTATTTGAGGTGTTTTGTTTCTGCTGATCAGGATGACTGGGTTGCTTTTTTGCCACTGGCCGAGTTTGCTCTTAATAATCGGGCTAGTTCGGCCACGTTGGTCTCTCCTTTTTTTTGTAATTTGGGGTTTCATCCTCGTTTTTCCTCTGGTCAGGTGGAGTCGTCGGATTGTCCTGGAGTGGACGTGGTGGTGGACAGGCTACATCACATTTGGAATCAGGTGGTGGACAATTTGAAGTTATCTCAGGAGAAGACTCAGCAGTGTGCTAATCGCCGTCGCCGCGTGGGTCCCCGACTTCTTGTTGGGGACTTGGTGTGGTTGTCTTCTCGTTTTGTCCCTATGAAGGTCTCTTCTCCTAAGTTCAAGCCTCGGTTCATCGGTCCTTATAGGATCTCGGAGATTCTTAACCCTGTATCTTTCCGTTTGGATCTCCCAGCATCGTTCGCTATTCATAATGTGTTCCATCGGTCGTTGTTGCGGAGGTATGAGGTGCCTGTTGTTCCTTCGGTCGAGCCTCCTGCTCCGGTGCTGGTGGAGGGAGAATTGGAGTATGTTGTTGAAAAGATCTTGGATTCTCGTGTTTCCAGACGCAAACTCCAGTATTTGGTTAAGTGGAAGGGTTATGGTCAGGAGGACAATTCCTGGGTGGTCGCCTCCGATGTTCATGCGACTGATTTGGTCCGCGCCTTCCATAGAGCTCACCCTGATCGCCCTGGGGGTTCTCGTGAGGGTTCGGTGACCCCTCCTCAAGGGGGGGGTACTGTTGTGGATTCTGTTTGTGGGCTCCCTCTGGTGGTTACTGCTGGTACTGGGTGACTTTGGTGGGTTGCGGCCTTTGGTTTCCATCTGTCCATCGGAGGCTGGGTGTTTCCTATTTTACCTGGCCTTTCTGTCATTTCCCTTGCCGGCTATCAATGTGTTCAGATGTGCTCTGTTTGGTTCCTGCCAACCTGCTCCCAGATCTTTCAGGATAAGCTAAGTGCTGATTTTCAGTTGTTTGGTTTTTTGTCCAGCTTGCTTAGAATGTCTCTTTGTTAGCTGGTTGCTCTAGTGGACTGAGGTTCTCCCCATGTGCCATGAGTTGGCACATGGGTTCTTGTAATCTCAGGATGGTTTTTTTGATTAGGGTTTTTTGCTGACCGCTCAGTCCCCTTTTTTGTCATTCTGCTTTCTAGTTTTCAGCGGGCCTCTATTTGCTAAAACTATATACATCATCTCTACGTGTGTGCCTTCCTCTCATTTCACCGTCAATACATGTGGGGGGCAACTATACCTTTGGGGTTAATTCCTCTGGAGGCAAGTGAGGTCTTTGTTTTCTCTGCAGTACTAGTTAGCTCTTAGGCTGGTGCGTGGCGTCTAGAACCAACGTAGGTACGCTCCCTGGCTATCTCTAGTTGCGTTTGTCAGGCGTAGGGCAGCGGTCAGCCCAGGTTCCATCACCCTAGAGCTCGTCCGAGATTTATTATTACTTTGCTTTTCCTGTGCTATCCCTAGCCATTGGGGATTCATGACAGAGCCCATTAACCAGGGTCAATACATCCATTGTGTCTCTGACATAGGAGGGCAGAATCTCCACTAACGGTTTTAGGTAGTGGTCGATGTACTTACACACACTATCGCATAGCCCTCCTATGCCAGAGACAATGGGTCGACCCAGGGGATTCCGAAGATCCTTATGCACCTTAGGTAATAGGTAAAAGGTTGGCACCTTGGGGTACTTAGGCAACAGACCATTGAGGACCTTTCTCAGGGCAAGACCTAGCTCATCAGCATTTGAAATAATCTTCTCCAGCTGACCGTGAAAGGTTCCCGTAGGGTTCTGGGATAGCAAACGGTACGTATGCTTATCCCTTAGCTGGCGAAGTGCCTCTCTCTCATACTGGTCAGTCGGCCATACAACCACGTTCTCCCCCTTGTCTGCCAGCTTAAAGACCACTGTATCAAGTGATTGTAATTCTCTCAATGCACTTCTCTGTATTGCTGTCAGATTATCATTACATACCAACCCTGAAACGTTCTTAAGATCTTGGGTAACCAATTTACAAAAAATATCTACCTGGGGCAGACGGACAAGGGGGGGAAAGCCGAGGACTTGGGCATAATTGAACGTGGTAAAGTACCTACATCTTCGGTGTGTTGCTCCCTCAAAAGGTCCTCCAGATCAGCAAGTGCCTGTTGTTCCGTCAGGCCGGTGATGCCCAAACCAGAGTCCGCTTGATGATGTAATTTTTTGAGGACAAGCTTGCGACAAAAAAGGTGCAGATCTTTTAGTGCTGTAAAGTAATTAAAACCGTTACAAGGCACAAAGTTTAAACCCAAACTTAGTAGATCCAGTATATATATATATATATATATACACACACACATATATATACACACACATATATATATATATATATATATATATATATATATATATATATATATACATACACACACACACATATATATATATATACATATATATATATATATATATATATATATATGCATATATATACACATATATATATATATATGTATATATATATATATATACACACACACACACACACATATATACACACACATATATACACACGAGATTCAAGATTCAAAGAAGCTTTATTGGCAGGACCAAATACACATCAGTTTTGCCAAAGCAAGTGTATAAAGGCAATAGGGATAGGGAATGTGGGGATGTTGGGTGGGAGCTGTAGGGAAGGTGGATGGGGGCTGATCCAGGGTAGGGCTATAGTCCATGGCATAGGGAATGTGGATGGGGGCAGATCCATTGTGGGGGCTATAGTCCATGGCATCATAGTTGTCTTTCTCGCAGTCTATGACATTCGCTCACATACCGCGTTGCTATCTCCACTGCTCTCTCTTCTTCTCCCAGCAGGATATATGTTTTCTCTTCCTCCTTCATGGTGATGAAGTCCGGGAAGAGATGTGAGAGTCTCCTGAAGTGAGTGTCCCTCACTGCTGAGTATTTGGAGCAGTGTAGCAGGAAGTGGGTTTCGTCCTCTATGGCCTCCTGATCACAGTGTTGGCACAGTCTTTCCTCCCTGGGCTTGTAGTTCTGCCTGTGTCGGCCACATTCGATGGCCAGACTGTGGGCACTGAGTCTATATCGGCTATATATATATATATAGACTGCATATATGTTTTCACGAATATTTGAGCCCATGGATCCATTCTATGTCCATTTTGCAAGCCTGCAAGAAAATCTCGTCGTCCGGATGCCATACAAATGACATACGGATAATTTTTGGAGAAAAAAAAAAAAAATCGCATCCTCGCATTGAATACGGATCAATGTTCAGGAACTTTTCTGCGTATTACGGACGTAAAAAAAACGGACCGTGTTTCCCTACGCTAAGTGTGATGCCGGCCTAAGACTAAGCGGTTAGTAAAGGATATGCACCTTATAGACAACTCTCCATTACTAACTACTGGGCTTGAAATCACTTGACAATACATAGGTGACATCAACTCCACAAATATTAACCCGACTTACCACTGCCACAGGGCAAGTGGGAAGAGCCAGGCAAAGCAACAGAATTAGCACATCTAATAATCTAATACTTCTGGGGTGGCTGCGGCCTTCTATTTTTAGGCTGGGGGGCCAATATCCATTCCTGAGAGTACCAGTCCCCAGCTGTCTACTTTAGCTTGGCTGATTGTCAAAAATGGGGGAACCCCACACTGTTTTTTAACATGGTTATCTATTCTTGATAACCAGCCATGATAAAACTGACAGCTGAGGGTTGCAGTCCAAAGGAGTCAGTTTTGCCATGTTGGTTATCAAAAATAGAAAGACCCCATGTAATTTTTTAAAAATGCATTTATTTGTACCGCAGGCACAAGATGATTAATTCTCCCATCAACCGCACCTGCTCTCACCTTTATTAGTGGCAGCAGGTGTAGACTGAAGGGAGTAGTAGCCGACACCTGATGTGATCGAAAGTAAACTTTTTTCTTCCAGTCACAACTGCTGGCTCATGCTACCATCTGAACCGCATGTGAACCGTAGCTGTCATGATAGGACTGGCGAGTAAACTGGGACCAGGGGCACCTTTCCTTGCCCTAGCACTAGGTGGCGCCCTAACTCGCCCTGTTCCCTGGGATACCTCAGATGGCGGGGCCTCCGCCCTTGCCCTGTCTCCTAGCTGCAGCCCTGCGTCTGTCCCCCTCCCCCACCCAGGGAAGAGAGGTGCTACCATGTACCGCAGTACACCAACCCGACAGACAGGGGAACAAAGACAAAGGAAAAAGAAAATTCCACTCACACAAATATACTGTTAGGTGTCGAGTTCCCGCCGCTGCACAGGGGGAATCTCTAACCACCTCCGCTGCGGTCCCCCATTCTCCTCCAGCCGCAGTGGAGACGTTGGTCCCAGCGTCTGGCTAGGGCAGATACTCTGCGCTTGGTTACTGCTGCTCTTCCAGGCTCAGCCATTGTAGCCAGTACTGGTCAGCGGCGAGCAGACGTCTCTGGGACTAAGTCCTGCTTTTCCCCTTCTGAGCATGCCCAAGGGAGGACCTCTCATTGGAGGTCAGGGGTCACACGCTCAGGTCCTGTAGCAGCTCCCATTGGTCCTCTAGGAAGATCCTGAAGTTGCTGCAGCTAGTATCATTTGTGTTTTGTGCTTGTCGCCAGTAATACTCTGCCACTCAGGCTACACGTGGAGAGTGTCCGTTAGCCATGGAAAATTACATAGGCAGGCAGCTAGCGTCAGTGGGGGCAATTAGTCGCTTGGCTTAGCATCTGGTTCATTCATGTGTGCGGTTAGCACAGAAGAGTTCCGGAGCAAGCACAACCCTAGTTAGGGTTTTAGTCCCACTAATTATTTCACGACTCTGTGAAGCAACAGGGTTCGTGCTGATACTGACCGAGTGTTGGAACTCGCGTCTAATCTAACACTGTACCACCATATAGGGCCGCCATTTCTCTAGCAGCAGGCTTCTCTCCTGCACGGTGGACCCCGGGCTGTGAACACACCTATAACAACTCATATATTTACTCGGTGCGTTACGCCAGCCGTAACATACACTCTCACAAATAACAGAGGTGTGAAGTATGGGGGAAGAAAATAAGGCAGGTAAGGATGAGGAATTTCCAAGTGCACAAACCAAGCAACAGTCGCACAGTAAACTCCTCCAGCTCTCCAGACACCATCTCCTAATTTTCCAGGTCTATCTAGCAAGTGCTAACTCAGACAAAGATCTGGCCAGAAGGCCTAGCTTTTATAGGAGAGAGGAGTGGCTAGCCCAGCACAGCTGAATGCAGGGATTTCTACATGGCCGATTAACCCTTGTCCTGCTGAAAGAAAACAAACACATTTAATACACAGGAGAAGTGCTTCTTCTCCACAACGAAGCAGGAGCCATTAGACGTTGCGGTCTTCTGGCACTGCTCTGTCGCGGTAACCCCCTTCTACGAGGGACCTCCAGAACCTCGGGGCCTGGTTTATCTGGGTGTGCCACATGGAAGGCCCGAACCAGTCTGGCCGCATGGACATTAGAAGCTGGAACCCACAACCTCTCCTCAGGACCTTACCCCTTCCAATGTACCATGTATTGAAGTGACCGACGAACAAGATGAGAGTCTAGAAACTTTGCTATCTGGAACTCCAGATCACCATCGACAATGACAGGAGAAGGTGGCAGAGGTGAAGGTCCTGCAGATGCCACGTACTTCTTGAGAAGTGAACTGTGAAAAACATTATGGATTTTAAAAGTAGGTGACAGAGCAAGGCGGAATGCTACCGGATTGATGACGGCTAAGATCTTAAAAGGACCAATAAACCTGGGACCCAATTTCCAAGACGGAACCGTCAGCTCAATGTACCTTAAGGACAGCCATACTAAGTCACCAACACACAGGTCCGGACCCACCAAACGCCTCCGATCAGCCCCACTCTTATATTTGGAACCCATCTTTCGCAAATTATTAATCACCCCCTGCCAAATAGTAGAAATAGAAGAAGTGAACTGTTCCTCCTCCGGTTAACCAGAAGGGCAATCACCAATGAACGAACTAAACTGGAACCCATATGCCTCGAAAAACTGGGACTTACCAGTTGATTCCTGACATTGATTATTAACTGCAAATTCAGCCAACGGTAAGTAGCTCACCCAGTCCTCCTGATTCTCCCACACAAAACATCTAACATATGTCTCTATATTCTGATTAACCCGTTCAGTCTGTCCATTAGACTGCAGGTGAAAAGCCAAAGAAAAAGAAAAATGGATCCCCAGACGGGTGCAAAACGCTCTCCAGAATTTGGAGATACACTGCACCCCCCGATCCGAAAAAATATCGGTAGGAATCCCAGGAAGTCTGATTATTTCCCTGACGAAGATTTGCGCCAGAGTTTTGGCATTAGGCAAAGCAATAAAATGAGACATTTTACTGAACCTGTCCACCACCATCAGGGTTACAGTGTTCCCTGCAGACACAGGTAGATCCGTAATAAAATTTACCGACAACAAATGAGTCCAAGATCTGCTGGGAGTCTCCAATGGTTTGAGAGCTCCAGACGGACGAGTATGTGAGGTCTTAGAACGCGCACAAATATTGCAGGCGGCCACATACTCCTGAACATCCTTATAAGCACCTGGCCACCAAAAACACAGAGTAAGTAGGTCCGCGGTGGCCTTATTCGCCGGATGTCCAGCCAGCACCATATCATGATGTTCACTGAAGATTCTAAGACAGAGATTGACCGGTACAAACAGTTTACCAAGTGGACAGGTAGCAGGGGCGTCCCCCTGAGCATCAGCAACCTCTCTTTCAAGATTGGAGCAAATAGATGCCATCACTACCCCTTTTTGTAAAATAGGTACCGGTTTGCACTTATTGCCTCCCTCAGGAAAGGAACGGGACAAAGCATCTGCCCTAACATTTTTGCCCCCCGGCCTAAAAGTAACAAAAACTTAAACCTGGTAAAGAATAATGCCCATCTTGACTGATGAGGTGTAAGACTTTTTTCCGACTCCACGTAAACCAGATTCTCATGGTCAGTGATCACTATTACTGGGTGAACCGCTCCCTCCAAAAAATGACATCACTCCTCAAATGCCCATTTGATAGCTAAGAGTTCCCTATTACCAATATCATAGTTTCTCTCAGCTGGCGAAAGTTTTTTAGAAAAGTATGCGCATGATTGCCATTTACCAGGAGACACACCCTGCGACAATACAGTCCCCACTCCCACCTCAGATGCATCCGCCTCCACAATGAAAGGCTGAGTGACATCAGGCGAAGAAGCAAAATACCTTTCAATGTGTCAAATGCCTCCCTGGCAGGACTGGACCACCTAGAGAAGTCTGTCCCCTTCTTAGTCATAACAGTGAGTGATTTGGCTATTACCAAAAAGTTTTTTATGAATTTACGGTAGTAATTAGCGAAACCCAAAAACCTTTGTAAGACCTTCAAATCCTCAGGACGATCCCACTCCAATACCGCCCGGACTTTTGCTGGATCCATGCGAGAACCGGTGGCAGATAATACATATCCAAGGAAAGGGATCTCCTCAACTGAAAGTATACACTTCTTGGGTTTGACATACAATTTATTGTCATGTAATATGTGTAGGACTTGTCTGACATGTCGCTGGTGTGACTCAGGGTCAGATGAATAAACAAGAATATCATTGTCACGCTCACGCCCTGACTGGTGGGCGTGAGCTCGGGGGGTTTGTGGCCCCACTGTGCTACAAACCAGACTACCCTGGAAGGGGCGTGACTATGACAGCTGCCTGGGTTTTCACTGGAGCCTCTGATGGTGAGGTCAGGCTTGTGCAGCAGGCAGCTACGAGATGCTACTCCAGGGTGGTGACTGGCTGTGGCTGCTGATCCCACTTGGAGAACAGGAACACTAGGAGAGGTGCGGGCATCAGGCAGGACTGGCAGAAGAGCACGGCTGAAACTCAGAGGAGTAGGCTGGCACAGCTGAGACACAGGGCTGGCAGAGATACGGCAGAGAACACAGGGCTAGCAGAGACACGGCAGAGAACACAGGGCTGGCAGGCACGGCAGAGAACACAGGGCTGGCAGGCATGGCAGAGAACACAGGGCTGGTTGGTGTGGTGTATGAAGGAACAGGTAGAGACCTGTTTACACTGGAGGTGCCGGTAAGGAAACAAGCAGAAAGGAATTAAGTATGAAGGAACAGGTTGGGACCCATTCACACACTAGATGCAGGTACGGAAACAAGCCAGAAGGAAAGGAGAATGAAGGAACAGGTTGGGACCTGTTCACACAGGAAGAGAAGTGCAAGGCTGCAGATAGGAGCGGAAGAGCAGCAAGAGATAGCATAGCAACAAAAGCTAAGCAGAGCAGAACCACAAGGAATGCGGAGAGGAGCTGCAGCAAGAGATTTCTGCAGAAGCTAAGCAGAGCGGAGCCACAAGGAATGTGGAGAGGAGCTGCAGCAAGAGGTTTCTGCAGCAGCAAAGCAGAGCAGAACCGCAAGGAATGCAGAGAGGAGCTGCAGCAAGAGATTACTGCAGCAGCAGAAGCTAAGCAGAGTAGAACGGAGCAGAACCGCAGGAGTGTGGAGCAGAGGTAAAGCCACAAAGGTACAGAGCAGGCAGAGCTGCAAGAGTGCGGAGCATAAGCAGACTGAGAACACAAGGAAAGACACAACAGGGAAGGAAGCCACAGACAAGGAGACCGAGATAAGACTAAGTTCAGACAAGGAAATGGAACAAGACAAGAAACAAGAACAAAGACACAGGGACCAGGATATTCTGTCTCCTGGAGGGCAGAAAACAAGATCAAGGCAAGGAGAAAAGCCTCTAGAGAGGGAGTAACACAGAGCAAGGCCTGGCAAACTCAGGCGCTTAAGCACAAACTGAGCTAACATATTGCAAAGGCCCAGTCCACTGGGTGGAGCTGCACTATATACTGGAGGCCTCTTGGTAATTGGTCAGGAACAGATTAGACAAATGCACCTGATTCCTATAAGAACCAGAGAGTTCAAGCGCCGCCCCCCTATGCACACAGCCAGGAAGCATGCAGAGAGCAGAGGAATAGAATATGGAGCTGGCAAGAAACAGAAACCACATCATGGCCTGGAGCAGTGGGTAAGTTAGTGTGAGAGATGAGAAGCCATGCCGTGATGCCAGCAGAGTTGTTACAATCATCCAGTTAGATAACAACAAACCTGCCTACTAGGTGACTAAAGATGTCATTAATAAAGTGCTGGAAGATGGCAGGCGCGTTCGTCAACCCAAAAGGCATCACCGGATTCTCGTAGTGTCCTTCCATCGTATTAAACACAGTCTTCCACTCATCCCCCTCCTGAAAGCAGATGAGGTTGTACGACCTCCTGAGGTCCATCTTAGAGAACCATTTTGCCCCAAGCGGATACGGATCACAGACAGTGATCGCATTAAGTTCCCGGAAATCCAGGCAAGGATGTAACCCCCATCCTTCTTCTTGACAAAAAAGAACCCCACAGCAAGGGGAGAAGAGGATAGTCAGATATGACCCTTAGCCAGACTTTCCGTAATATAGTCCTTCATGGCCTGCCTTTCTGGATCTGAGATGTTATAGAGACTGCTCTTGGGCAGCTTGGCACCAGGAACACAGCATCCAATCTGCAGCGAATACTGACCGTGGAAACATACCCTTATAGATTTTACAAGAATTGGGTTGACATTATTTAACAAAAATATGTAGCTGTAGATAAACAATTTTAATTTTTTAAAGGAGTAATAAGTGTTACAGCACACGACAATTTGTAACGCAACTTCTCCCAAGTGAGGCAATAACTTATGTGTGGCCATAACCTGCTGATTGCAACATGAGACATTGATCAGCACAATGAGACAAATCTACAGCTGCAGGTTGCTGTGACTGCATTCCTGTAGTACACAAGCAACACTGTACGCAGAGTGGACGGACTTGCCTCTCCTGGGCTTTTTCTTAAATCTTTTTCCTCAAATTTAAGGAGCTGGCGGGATCTACCTATACTCTGTTCTAATGAAAAATAGCCTTGTACAGATGTCTCGGGATGTGTTCCCTTATAGCAGAAATGTAGCATATTTTCCACTGTGAATTAGCCTCAGCAGAATCCGGTGTGAATTACAGTGCCAGTGTAGGGTATGAGATCTATTTAAATCTCATTCCCATGCTGCGGAAATTAACCTATTGTTCACTGTGCATGTCAGTGTGTATTTCACCTTTTGCAATGCAAAGGATAAAATGTGTATAAAATCCAGAACTTTTTTCGTAGGGAAATCAGCAGCAGTATTTACCAATGAGGATTTTCCTGTGGTTTTGACAGTATGGAAATTACCATATGAAGAGGTCAGCTTGTCATTTGCAGAAGGGTTCACACAATTGGAGTAGGTACGCAATTCACAAATCACATATTTAATGTTGGTACGTATCTTAGCATGCCCTTGGGTGAACACTCCTTTCATATGTCTAAGGCAGTTTCTAATTAGAGCAGATCTTATTTCCCTTTTAAATTTGTATGCTTAGGCCCAGGAGAGGTGAGTGTATTGGATCCTACATGAAGAGGATTCCTTGTCATTGGCAAATGGGCCCACACAATTTGATCAAAAAATAAAGAAAGAATCTCCAATTTATAAATATGATTTATGAAGCAGTAATGCAATTCATATATTCTGTGTTTGCATATAACTTAGCGGGCTCAGGGTGCGGTTGCATACAGTTTGTGAGCTGCTGTTTGGGCATGCTTCAGGGCTCAAAATAGAAGGATAGCACAACCAAGGGCAACTCTAGATACACAGAGACCCAAAGGAGTATATTTCAAAATAGTATTTATTAAGTATAAATATAAAATCTAATAATTCATAGCAGGGTAAACACTAACCAAGCATGGCTGGAGAATACAAGCTGACCACATAAAATTGAAATAATTAGAACGCACTATATGTCACTATAATACAATATAATATATAGTGTAGGTTTAGCAATTCAAAGCTCATATATGCTATGCACCAAAGGGGCTACATAAACATGGTGCCCCATTATAAACCAATGCTAAAAGCATACCAGTTATGTCTATTGCCAATATACAATTGTAGATGGCAAATGTGATGAACTAGCATGTAGGATAGAATTTGTTGCTGTTGGTTTCCTGAAAATGGTTGTAGAAATTGATCTATTAGGGTCTACTGAAATCTCAATATCTAGAAATGTGACTCTACATCCATATGTATATGTTAAATTGATATTCATGTCGTTGTTGTTTAAATGGGTCATCAAACTATTGAGTTCATCAACAGTACCCTCCCATACAAAGATAATATCATCTATGTATCTTAGCCAATTATGTATTTTCTCGATACCAGGGATGGAAGAACATTGAAACAGATCCCGTTCCCATAATCCTAACTTGTGGCAGCTTGTCCTTTGTTCCCATTGGCCAGACATTACTATTTATAGTTGCACAAGCGGTAGCTAAGCCACGCCTCCTGACCAAGATCGGCGAAACGCGCGTTGAGGCGGCAGGCAGGGGCATCAGGTTTCTCACCACATGTAGGTATCTTGCCCTTAATATCTTATCCATTTTTGCACTATAATTGCACTTTAACTCTAGTATGCTGCTTGCACCTTAGTATTTTTTCCTTTGTTGGGCATTCCTTGCACTTTGCAAGTTATTATATGTATATTGTCAATAGACATAACTGGTATGCTTTTAGCATTGGTTTATAATGGGGCACCATGTTTATGTAGCCGCTTTGGTGCAGAGCATCTATGAGCTTTGAATTGCTAAACCTATACTATATATTATATTGTATTATAGTGACATATAGTGCGTTCTAATTATTTCAATTTTATGTGGTCAACTTGTATTCTCCAGCCATGCTTGGTTAGTGTTTACCCTGCTATGAATTATTAGATTTTATATTTATACTTAATAAATACTATTTTGAAATATACTCCTTTGGGTCTCTGTGTATCTAGAGTTGCCCTTGGTTGTGCTATTGCTTGTTTGGAGTTTAGACATATTATGTTTGATCCATTGGTTGTATCTTGTGTTTCAAAATAGAAGGAGCAGTTTTTGAGTTTTGGAGTGCCAAATTTGCTACATTGTTTTTCCAGCTCTATGTTGCACAGTTAAGGTACCAGTACAATGGAAACCCCCCCCAAAAGTGACTCTTTTGGAAATTAAACCCTGCTAGGGATGTAGTTAACATCTCAACCATAATGTACTTTTCAGAAATAAGTGTGCAGTTGCAGTGTGTAATTTGTGTATAATTTCTAAGTTTTCCTCCATCTTATCCATTCTGTCAGTCCATGAAAATCAGAAAGCAATCAGATGACAACTGAGTACCGTCCGATTTTGTCCATGAACTCATTGACTTGAATGGCCAAGTGTAGTGATGAGCGAGTGTGCTCATTACTCGAGTTTTCCGAGCATGCTCGGGTGATCTCCGAGTATCTTGGGCGTTCTCGCAGATTATGTTTGTAACCCACAGCTGCATGATTTGCGGCTGCTAGACAGCCTGAATACATGTGGGGATTGTCTGTTTGTTAGGGAATCCTCACATGCATTCAGGCTGTCTAACAGCTGCAAATCATGCAGCTGTGGGGACACAAACATAATCTAGCACGCCAAAATACTCAGAGAGCACCTGAGCATGCTCGGAAAACTCGAGTAATGAGCACACTCACTCATCACTAGCCAATTGTGTTCCGATTTAGGGGTGCAAATGGTGAATGCTTTTTTTATCCTCCGACAGACTCGATCCAAGGAAAAAATCAGGCATATGCACAGCCTTATAGAATAACATTGGTCCAGGTGCTATTTGATGTTTTGTGAGATCACACTTGGACCGAAAATGCGGTCGCCTGCACTTGCCCAGACCACCTCTTTAAGGCCGAGATCACACATACGCGAGATACGGCCGAGTCTCGCAGGTGAAAACCCAGCTCTGGCGCCAGCACTCCGGAGCGGAGCGTGCGGCTCCATGTATTGCTGTGCGGCTGAACGCTCCGCTCTGGAGTGCCGGCGCCAGAGCTGGGTTTTCACCTGCGAGACTCGGCTGTATCTTGCGTATGTGTGATCCCGGCCTAATAGTGAAGAGCTGGTGGTATTTTCATATGCGCCACTACCAGTTTTGGTGGTCCAACCTTCATGAACACAGGGACCTTCCTGGAGTGTTATTATGAACTATTATCGTGTCTATCAATGAGAAACGTAATGCCATCAGTCTTTTCTTATGAAGTAATCAGTGGCTTTCCAGAAATGTCATAGTGAAGACGAGTGAATAACAACATGCTGACTTAGCATTACAAAGCTAATTATCACACTGTCATCCACCGACTGGGAAATACAAGACTTAAATTGTGCATTTTAATAAGCTCTTCAAGACACAAACACGTCCTGTCACGTGATCTATCCATGTGCTAAAATGATAGGTGATACTAGATGTATGGTCCCCGGGTGCAGGACTAGACAGTAGAAGGTGGTCTCGTACTCAGCCTCAGGACGGAAGCATTGTTGGATTTCTATATAATTACTAGCCAGGACTCAGCGCTCGGAGTTTGTGGATTCTAGATGATAATGGCTTCTTTTTTAATTAAAGTTTCTTTTCCTTTTCTTCTATGTATAAAATATGGGATTCAGAATCAATGTCAGTGTGAAGAAAAAACTGCTGGGCTGTTAGGGAGTAACATCTAGGAAGTGTTTCATCAGCCTCCATTATACGCCGCGGTTTGCTCTTCACTTTATTTCTTGCCTGTACATGAAGGGCTGTGTAATATTATAAGGGTTGGTTAGAAGAACTAACTGAAAATGTGCATAAAACTATAGTAAAAGGCAAGTAAATGTGGTTTTAGAAAATCATAAAGGGTAGTATGTATCAGACACTGGTTGTATGATTTCAGCCACGTACTATATTTTTTGGTCTATAAGACACACTTTTTTCATCCACAAAAATGTGGAGGAAAATGGGGTGCGTCTTATGCAGCGCCCAAGAGTCCTGGTCGTTGCAGTACTGTGGCTCCGCCACTATGGGGAGCTACGGTGCGTCCGATGGCACTGAAGGAGTTCATCTGATCAGGTATCACAGACACCAATACATTTCACAGCTGGGCCTCCGGGGGGAGCTAAGGGTGCTATTCATTAGGCCACTCCCCACCATAGTGGGTAAACTGGGGGTCAGGCAGGAAGTAAGATCAGAAAGCTGACTGGGTTGGAACCAGGCAACACCTTGTGGCAGAGGGTGTTGTAGGGGAAGATACAGTAGGGTCTCTGTCAGGGGTGGGATCCTGACAGAGGCTTGGCATTGGAAAGAACGTAACGGGTCCGCGCCAGCTCCGGGAAGCGGCGGGGCCCAAGAAAGGACTAGAAGCGAGATAGATTGTGCTGAGTGAGAAACGAGATCAAGCAATAGGAGAATACCAGTAGGGGTCGTGCTGTAAGACCGGAGCAACACCCTACTGAGGCGCACTACCGGTGGCCGGAACGCCGAGGGAGTATTATAACATTCAGCTTCAAGCAATACTCTAAACAGCGGCAGGACAGTCAGTCTAAGGCGGGCTGTCTCACACAAATCACCTATGAAGTCTTGGGGGGCACCTTGTGGAGAGGGGCGACTCTAGGGTCCCGGAAGAGCTCCGAGCCTACCCGTCAAACGGGTGCCGTCCCAACCATAACATCAGGGAGGGACGGAGGATTAGAAGAACATCATTTAATCGAGTTGTGAGGGAACTTAAGAAACAGACACAACGGTTGTGGGGACTTTCCGTAAGCACAGCAGGGGAGGACCGCAACACATAGCGCTAGAAGGAAGGCACCGATTTCCACCTGTGAAGAGAACTCTGGAGGTGCCATTGGACCGGCCGGACTTGCGCAGCCTGGTGAACCGTATTCTGGACTGTGGACTCAGAGATCTTCAGTAAAGAGGTAAAGAGACTGCAACCTGGTGTCCTCGTTATTTACTGCACCGCACCACCACCACCAACATCCGCACCTATCATTCACTGTGCGCCCCGCGGCAGGGTCACGGATCGGGGCCTAGCCGCCGTGACAACCCCAGAGCAGAGACTCAGAGGCCCGGTACCGGGTACCCCTCGGCCCTGCGGCAGTGGGGGCGCTACAAACTTTGGCGTCATGAACAGGATCTACTTAAGCCTGAAGAATCAGGTCATGTGTGCCTTGGAACTGTGATTTATTGTGCTTGGACTGTACTTTATTGCAAGGACTGTGCTGCGCCATTTGCCGCCAAAATCCGCCGCCATTGCAGCGCTGAGGAGAGCGCAGGAAGAGAAGAGGGGCGTGAAGTGGGCGTAGGCAAGCTGGAGAGCGCGAACAGCAATGGCCGCCCAGTCCAAATATTTCTGTGTCCTGAGGACGTGTCCGTCAACAGCTGAGGTCCGCCTCCTGATCCTGTTTGGAGGGTGGAGACCATGGAGACGGGGCCGCCCACGAAAGAGACCGCGGGAAGAGAACATTGGAGAAAAGGCAAAGATGGCGACACCAGGAACACCGCGTGGGGCTGACCCGATCCGGCCTGAGGCTGCGCAACCCGACACAGCCCCAGAAGCGCCAACGCTGCGGGGTCTGACCCTCACGGAGCCACCGATGGGCCGACCCCCTTTCCCGCTGTCTGAGGAGTGTGTGGCTGCAGCCGAGGCCCGACAGCTAGCCCGCCGGCTGGAGGCTGATGCCCGCGTGCTTACTCGGCTGGGCCAGCCCACGGAGATCCGGTTGTCCCCAGTGTCCCCTGTTCCCTCCCACCTGGCCGCGGCTGGAGGTACGCTACAGACGCCGGACCTGAAGATCATGCCGGACGCCGAACATCTACGGCGTCTGATGGCAGCGTGGCGGAGCCGGCCCCAACCTGCAGCGCCGATTGACTTGGTCAGAGCCCCGGAGATCCCGCCATCACACTGGGGTGTGGTAGTGTCTTTTAACTCCCGGCATGGGAGAGGAGTCATCCAGGAGATTGGGGAGCCACTGCAGGTCCGTGTCGATCGGGAGGAGGTGGAGCCCTGCAGCAGGAGGTTCGCTCGTGATCTGGAGCCGGGCGACGCTGTGACCTACACGAGGTGGAGGAGGAAAGCTGGTGGGACGGGCTGGATAGCCCGAGGCGTACAGCTATGCATTGCCCTCCAGGCTGCTGCCGGAACACCGGAAGAAGATGATCCCGTAAAGGGGGCAGCAGAGCCCGGCCCAACAGAACCTCGAGAAGCCCGGCCTCGCCGTGCCCCGGAGGGACGTGTGCACCTGCCAGTGAGAAGGGCCTCCCGGCGAGGGATCTTATCGCTGCGGGGACCGGAACCGCGTCCTGGCTCACCAGTGCGATCCGTTGGCCTGGTGAGGCCAGATCGGAAACCACCCTGCTCCACAAAGGACGAGTAAGCATAATTGCTTTATTATTATGTACATAGTTTTTAACTGTTTGTTTCCTGTTTGGCTGCTAAACCCGTCCAGGGTAAACTTTTAAAGGGATCCTTTTGTTGACCCGGGATCCCTAGTGTTTTGTTTTGTTTGTCTTTCCAAAGTTTTTGCACAAGTTTTAGAACTGCTGAAATCATGAACAGTGCATGATCCGAACTTCTTGTAAATAGTTTGCACCTTATTAAAGGCGCTTCCTACTGGTTTTACTTCAAAAAGGACTCTTTGTGAAGATACCGCACTGGAACCTTTGCTGAGTATGGACTGGTAGCTTGAGAAGATACGCTACCTCATAGAGACTTGGTCCCCTCTTAAAGGGGATGTTCGATTGCTACGCTTAAACTGTGATATTGCTTTAAGACAGGAAGCAATAATGTCTTGATCAAAGGAGATGATGATAATGTTTATATGAGAAAAGTTATATGTGTTTAATTAGTTAAATGTGAAGAAATACTGATGATGTGCTCTGAGAAGTAAAAGGTGAAAGATAGAAGAGGGATGCAGTGGACCCGTAGGGATAGACGTGGTGTCCAGCATGCATGAAAGGAAGAAAGATAATGAGAAGGCTTAATGTTCGATAGAAAATGTTTTTTGATAATGCTGATAGATAGTTAGGATAGAAGGTAAACCCTGAGTCCTCATAGGAGTCATGTAGAGATGACTTAGTGCTCTTAGACTGAAAGTAATGTTATGTTCTATACTGTGTATAGTAGTTGAAAAGGCAGTAGGCCCTGGCTGAACGGGGCGGTCCTGTAACAGAAAGGAGAGGCAGTAGGTCTGGTGCCGATAGGACAGGCGGTCCTGCAGATTTAAAGAAGGAGAATGAAAAAGTTAAATTGCCTTATAATGTGATTATAGGAAGGTCTTTAGTGGATAAAAGAGTGTATGTCCTTAAAGGCAAAGTTAAATTATTGTTCAACAATTTTTGCACTTAAGTAGAATACCCGGTTGGGTAAGAAAAGTTAATTATAGCATGTTGCTATGATATTTTACCATGTTTGTAACGTTCAAGTGTCCTCACCTCCCATAAAGGGAAGCTCTGTTCAAATATGCTTATTGTTATTGCACTCAACAAAATTGTATGTCTTTTTGCTAACTTGTATTGTTGTTTTCTTCCCAGTCCCGGAGTACTGTGTTTAACCAGGGGGGAGTGCAGCGCCCTAGAGTCCTGGTCGTTGCAGTACTGTGGCTCCGCCACTATGGGGAGCTACGGTGCATCCGATGGCACTGAAGGAGTTCATCTGATCAGGTATCACAGACACCAATACATTTCACAGCTGGGCCTCCGGGGGGAGCTAAGGGTGCTATTCATTAGGCCACTCCCCACCATAGTGGGTAAACTGGGGGTCAGGCAGGAAGTGAGATCAGAAAGCTGACTGGGTTGGAACCAGGCAACACCTTGTGGCAGAGGGTGTTGTAGGGGAAGATACAGTAGGGTCTCTGTCAGGGGTGGGATCCTGACAGAGGCTTGGCATTGGAAAGAACGTAACGGGTCCGCGCCAGCTCCGGGAAGCGGCGGGGCCCAAGAAAGGACTAGAAGCGAGATAGATTGTGCTGAGTGAGAAACGAGATCAAGCAATAGGAGAATACCAGTAGGGGTCGTGCTGTAAGACCGGAGCAACACCCTACTGAGGCGCACTACCGGTGGCCGGAACGCCGAGGGAGTATTATAACATTCAGCTTCAAGCAATACTCTAAACAGCGGCAGGACAGTCAGTCTAAGGCGGGCTGTCTCACACAAATCACCTATGAAGTCTTGGGGGGCACCTTGTGGAGAGGGGCGACTCTAGGGTCCCGGAAGAGCTCCGAGCCTACCCGTCAAACGGGTGCCGTCCCAACCAGAACATCAGGGAGGGACGGAGGATTAGAAGAACATCATTTAATCGAGTTGTGAGGGAACTTAAGAAACAGACACAACGGTTGTGGGGACTTTCCGTAAGCACAGCAGGGGAGGACCGCAACACATAGCGCTAGAAGGAAGGCACCGATTTCCACCTGTGAAGAGAACTCTGGAGGTGCCATTGGACCGGCCGGACTTGCGCAGCCTGGTGAACCGTATTCTGGACTGTGGACTCAGAGATCTTCAGTAAAGAGGTAAAGAGACTGCAACCTGGTGTCCTCGTTATTTACTGCACCGCACCACCACCACCAACATCCGCACCTATCATTCACTGTGCGCCCCGCGGCAGGGTCACGGACCGGGGCCTAGCCGCCGTGACAACCCCAGAGCAGAGACTCAGAGGCCCGGTACTGGGTACCCCTCGGCCCTGCGGCAGTGGGGGCGCTACACTTATAGTCCAGATGTACCTGCTCTTGCTGTGCATGGGGAGCGGCACCAATGTAGCAGCGGGTCACAGGAGGCAGGAGCCAGCGGCTGCGGCTAATTCCTGTGCTCGCTGCTAAAGAGAAATTAATATTCACTGCATTCCATTCCGCGCCCATGAGCGGACATGCTGTTAGCCGTAGAAGCCCACTTCCTGCAGCTGTCGCGCGTTCCTGTGTGCCCGCTACTTAAGACAATAAATATTCACTGCTTTCCACTCCCATATGAGTGGAATGCAGTGAATACTCATGTGCTTTAGTAGCGAGCACATGTGAAAGCCCGGCAGTTACAGGAAGCCGGCGGCTGCCGCTAACACTGTATCCGCTATTAAAGCGCAATGAATATTCACTGCTCTCCACGCACATATTCCCAGCGTGGGGAGTAGTGAGTATTCCAGCTGCTGTCCTCGGCTTGTAAGCAGCACATGAGGTCCCTGTCGTGCACTGCTTGCAAGCATAAATCAGCTGCTAGCATCGGAACAGAACAGTGCGAGGGAGCGCAGGAAGGTAAGTATAATGGTTTATGTTATTTTAATGTTTTTCTGATGGGGGCCATGTATACCAGGTGGAACGAGATGACTACGGCACTCAGGGATGCTTGGGAGGTGCTCAAGTTGGGGATCCAACCCGTAATTATAAGTTGAGAAAATACTTGGCACTCAGGAGAATTTTTGTTGCAAGGTTCAAAAGTAGATTTTTATTTTGGTGCATCCAGTTCAACATATAAACGTTTTCGGTCTCGACAAATGAGACCTTCATCAGATATAGTTGTCAACGCTGGAGACGTCCCCTTGCTCAGCAGCACAGCGCACACATCGCCCCTGGCAGCGGCACCGCTCAGCGCTTCTCATATTGCGAGTGTTCTCGCCTTGCTACACGCGCCATATACTGCCCTCCAGCACCTCAGGCGCCCTGCGCTCCCACTCCCTGCCTCCATACTCAGTGTGTGACCTACACACACACTACCCATGGTCTCCAGCGTTGACAACTATATCTGATGAAGGTCTCATTTGTCGAGACCGAAAACGTTTATATGTTGAACTGGATGCACCAAAATAAAAATCTACTTTTGAACCTTGCAACAAAAATTCTCCTGAGTGCCAAGTATTTTCTCAACTGGCCATGTATACCAGGATAGGGATGGGGGCCAATCATACCAGGATAAAGATGGGGGACCTGCATACCAGAATACGGATGAGGGGGCCATATACACCAAGATGGGGATGGGAGCCAATGATACCAGGATAAGGATGGGGCCATGCATACCAGGATGGAGATGGGGGCCCTGCATACCAGGATAGGGATGAGGGGGCTATGCATACCAGGATAGGTATGAGGGGGACCATGCCTACCAGGCTAGGAATAAGGGGGACATGCCTACAAGGATAGAGATGAGGAGGCCATGCATACCAGGATAGGGTTGAGGCGGCTGTGCATACCAGGATGGGGATGAGGATGAAGGGGCCATGTATACCAGGATGGGGATGAGGGGGCCATGCATACCAGGATGAGGATGAAGGGGCCATGCATACCAGGATAGGAATGAGGGAGCCATGCATACCAGGATGAGGATGAAGGGGCCATGTATACCAGGATAGGAATGAGGGAGCCATGCATACCAGGGTACGGAGGAGTGGACTATGCATACCAGGAGAGGGATGAGGGGGCAATGCATACCTGGGTAGGGATGAGGGGACCATATATACCAGGATAGGGATGAGGGGGCCATGTATACCAGGGTAGGGCTGAGGGGGCCATGCATACCTGGGTAGGGATGAGGGGGCCATGTATACCAGGGTACAGATGAGGGGGCCATGCATACCAGGATAGGGATGAGGGGGCCATGCATATCAAAAAACAATGCATAGCACTCAGCGCAGTGTTACTCTATGGGGCAGCTCACATCTGCAATTATTTTCTCATGCCGAATCACCGTGCGAAAACAATTGCAGCATGCTACAATTGGCAACGAGACTCAGCTCAGTCGCACCCATATAGGTCTATGGTGCGGTGCGATAAATGCTGGCGCTGGCAGCAGAGGAGATGGAGAAATTACTTTCTCCACCTCCACCGCAGCTGTGCTCTGATCCTTTCTGTGTGAGAGGACTGAAGCGCAGTCGCATGACACTCGGCCCCCACTCGCAGCAGAGCAGGGGCCAAGGGTCATTAGTATATCGCATATCATGCTCTCGCATCGGAAGCCATACGCTAGTGTGACTCCAGCCTTACATATAAAATCCACACAATGGGGGAGATAATCAAAAACTGTAAACTGTCTAATAGCAAAACTGGCTATCACTGCAGATTGTGATAAAATATAAGGGTGTCATGAAGAAATACTAATTGTCATGAAATATTCACAATAAAACACTTGAAAGTTACATTTTGTGATTTCGATAAACTTATATTTTTTTGCTGGCACTGTACATGATACTGTCACTAAGGGCTCATACTCACTTGCGAGCAACTCGGCAATACCCGGCACTGCACCTGGCACAGAGGAGCCGAGCGTGCGGCTGCATGTATTCCTATGCGGCCGCACGCTCCGATCTGAGTGCCGGCAGCAGAGCTGGGTATTAACATGCGAGACTCATCCGAGTTTCGTGCAAGTGAGTAGGAGCCCTAAATGTGTGTATATGATACCATTCCGCTGTTGTACTGGAGGCCATTGCCACTGCAGCCTGACAGCTAGCATTCTATAGAAAAGACAATAAAAGTCAGTGGTAGCTGTAGTATTCCAAGAGCTGGAGAACCTCACATTGCCGACCACTGAAGTAAATCAAGCTTCCCTCTATATAAGGTAAGTACATTTGATGTAACTACATTGCATAGGAACACCTGGGGCAGACATCCTGGTATTCACCAAGCCCAGACTCATCCATTAGACTGGCAGATAGAGAAGTGTGATTTATTACTCCACAGAATATGATTCCACTGCTCCAGAGTCCAGTGGTGGCAGCTTTACTCCACGCCAACTGATACTTGCCATTGTGCTTGGTGGTGTATGACTTGCTTGTAGCTACTGGACCATAGAAACCTATGCCAGAAGCCCCCGATTCACAGTATAGGGGCTCGCTCACACTGGCGTATTTTCTCTCATGTGAGAGAATCGGGTCGATTATGCAAATGGCTCTTAGCTCAAACTGGCAGAATTGCAGGTGAGGCAGCACAGGTGCGGAGAAGATGGAGAATTTAATTTCTCCATCCTATTGTCTCTGTGAGCGTACGTTGAGTGCTGTCTGATGTTTCACACGCACCCATAGACCTGTATGGGTGCGTGTGACCCAAATATCGGAGCCCCACGCAGGATGCCGAATCGCCATGAGAAAATAATCGCAGATCTCCACTTCCTCAAAGCATAACATTGGCCCGAGTGCTATCCGATAAAAACATCACATAGCCCCCGGCCATGTTATATGCCAGTGTGAGTGAGAACTGAGGCTATGTGCCCACGTTGCGGATTTTTCAGCACCGATTTTGAGAAATCCACAGGTAAAATGCACTGTGTTTTACCTGCAGATTTACTGCGGATTTTACCTGTGGATTCCTATTATGGAGCAGGTGTAAAACCGCTGCGGATTCCGCACAAAGAATTGACATGCTGCTGAATGTAAACTGCTGCGTTTCCGTGCGTTTTTTTCCGCAGCATGTGCACTGCGGATTGCGTTTCCCATAGGTTTACATTGTACTGTAAACGCATGGGAAACCGCTGCGGACCTGCAGCTGCGGAAAAGCTGCGTATCCGCAGCAAAATCCGCAGCGTGTGAACATAGCCTTATAGCTTACCTACGCAGCGCAGCAGCAACGCTCTGACACGATGACTTGGGGCTGTGCGCGTGGTCTCACAAACTGAAATATGGGTAAGGGTATGTGTCCACATTCAGGATTGCATCAGGATTTGGTCAGGATTTTCCATCAGTATTTGTAAGCCAAAACCAGGAGTGGGGGATAAATGCAGTAGTGGTGCATATGTTTCTATTAGGCTACGTTCACATTTGCGGTCAGCGCCGCAGCGTCGGGCGCCGCAGCGGCGCCGCATGCGTCATGCGCCCCTATACTTAACATGGGGGCGCATGGACATGCGTTGTGCTGCGTTTTGCGCCGCATGGCCGCAAGCGTTGGACGCAAGAAACGCTTCAAGTTGCATTTTTTTTGCGTCCAACTTGCGGGCAAAAACGACGCATGCGGCGCAAAACGCAGCGTTTTAGCGTGCGTTTTGCCGCGTTTTTGTTTGCGTTGTGCGCTGCGGCGCCGACGCTGCGGCGCACAACGCAAATGTGAACGTAGCCTTATACTTTTCCTCTATTTGTTCCACTCCTGGTTTTGGCTACAAATACTGATGGAAAATCCTGACCAAATCCTGATGCAATCCTGAACGTGGACACATACCCTAATACTAAGGACATCTGCAGGGAGTCTGCATGTTCCCCCCGTGTTTGCCCAAATAGCGGATCCAATGGTGACCACAAGCCCCGTCCCGTGCTCCCACCGCTATGACGTCACCGCAGCGTCCCCTCCAGGCCCCTCCCCCCAGCAGTTTAAACTGCAGAGCGTGACGTCAGGCATGGGGGCGGGGCCGTGTCAGTGACGTAGCTGTCAGCTGTTGAGGCTATTCTAATGAGCGAGCCGTGAGATGAGCCGGCAGAGCCCGTCCTGTGTGCAGCGCTGTGCACCTACCTCAGCTGGCCTTCTGTATCGCGACCTGGACATTGGCTGTGCCTGTATCCACTGACTGCTGCACGGGAAGGTGAGTGCTGCTGCTGCTGCTGCTGCTGACCCCAGCGCTAAGGATGGGAAGAATGGTTGTATTTCTCTTACCTACAGCTGAACTTTCCACTGTAGCCCCTAAGGCGCTGCAGGGGTTAGTCTATGGCTGCCAGGGGATGGGCTGGAGAGGGTTAAATCCCCGCACAGAGTATGTGTGTACATAGATGCTGGTGGTAATATATCTGTATTTATTACAACGTGACGTCACTGGCTGAGCACCAGATGTTGTCACAGGTGACAATGGACAGAGAAGGGTGGGGGAGGGGACGAGGAAAGGACATGTTTATGAATTAACCCTATGTACGGTGTGGCTGACAGCAGAGAACAATGATGGGGGTCTTCCCGGCTGTTTATTGGCTTATTCATTGCTGTATGTGGTGCATTGTGCTGACTTCCCTGGGGCAGTCCGGGGGCTCTTTGTGTCCGCTGCTTTCCTGGGTCTGCCCTATTGTGCGCTTCTGTCCTGCTCCCTTCTCGCCTGTCCCTGTAGTTGATCATCTTTCCTCCATCTGTACCTCTCCCTCCCCCTCTCTCCTCCTCTTTATCCTCTCCTCATCCTCCTTATGACTCCCCCTCCCTCCATTATTATTACTGCTGCTCCTCCTGGCAGGGAAGAGGTTAGCAGGTCCTATTTTGCCAGTGCTATAGAGGACACTGATGTCCCTGAAACCTGCTCGCCCCATCTTCCCCTCCCTTTCTTCTTCTCCCCAGGCCTGTCCGTATGCAGATGTATAATCCGGGTCTGTTCGCCGCCCAGGGTGCTTTATACAGGGGGTGGGGTGCGATCTGTGGGCGAAATCTGCTTGAAATGTCATTCCTTCTATGGAAATCTGAATTCCTGCCAGGTGTCGTGTGTGGATCTCATCCTCACGCCCTATAGGACCTGTGCTGTACGTGAGCTGGGTACTGTCCGCAGCGTCTTCCCTCTGGGGTAGCAAGGGGTTAATAGTATGGCCCTCCAGCAGCCTCATCCCTGCTATGTAGATGATGGGAGATTACAGCCTGTGACAGATAATAAATGCAGGATGCCCAGGGCACATATTTAGGTCAGCATTAATGACGCGGCCGATCGTACGATGTCAGGATTATTATATGATGCATATATATTCCCCAGGTCGGAGACATATGTCAACTTGTAAACAGACGACTTGGAAAAGTTAGAGGAGGGGCGATGTAAATCAGTGGGAAGAGTCATAAGGCGCGTGCCATAATAACCGTTCTGATGGTGGGGGGCCTTGCGGGGGCACTTACATTGCTGCAGACATTTCTATATAAAGTTTATCCGCACAGCTCCAGCTATAAACGGCATCCGCCTTCCTTATATTTCACAGGGAAGAATCCGGTGACGTGTGTCTCATTTGCATATGACATTGAACGTCACACCGTCTGTGCCTGTCCTCCACTGAACTTCGAGGATGTGCTGAGAATAACCCCCTGCTCCTCTAAATAAAGCTGTTTACCTTTCAGACCCTACTTTGCTTGAGCAGCGGACTTGACATTGTGGAGCTAACGCTCAAGTACAGGTGTCCCGTGGTGTCAGTAACTTACTGTCCTGTATTCGGACACCATTGCTCAATCCGTCTCGCAAGTTGGAACTTGTATCAGGACGCTTGGTGCCCTGGAGAAGTTTGTAGATCAGCATCAGCTCCAGGGTGGTGGTGGTGGGGTTCAGGTTGTCCCTGAATATTTGTGATGTGCGTAATGCGTCTGACTGCTCTTATATAATGTGTCCCTAATGCCGGTTGGTATAGAAATGGTTAATAATCTCGCGTCTCGGTAACAGTCATTACATTCCTTTGCTGTAAAGCAAACAGCTCCAAGCAGGTGGACTGTGGTGAAGTTGTTGACATAGGCTAGGCCCGAATCGTTGCTCTGGAGCCGCCTATAAACAAGTGAGCTCTGCTTGTGTGTGTGTTGTGTACAGATCACTGGAATTATGAGTCTTCTGTAGATCAAGTTAAAAGGAATCTGTCAGTAAGATCAAAACACGCATGCACGCACACTCTCTCCAAACCGCATATATGGGCATGTAGGTCTCTGAAAACGAAATACCTCGACGTTTTTCATTTCTTCTATCTTTTGCTACATTTCTGAGAAATCGGTGTTTTAATTCACATTAAAACCCTTACAATGACATACAAAGCCATCCACAACCTATCTCCTCCATACATCTGTGACATGGTCTCCCAATACTTACCTACACGCGACCTCTGATCCTCTCAAGATCTCCTTCTCTACTCCCCTCTCATCTCTTCTTCCCACAACCGCATCCAAGACTTCTCCCGCACATCCCCCATACTCTGGAACTCTCTACGCCAACACATCAGACTCTCGCCTACTATAGAAACCTTCAAAAAGAACCTGAAGACTCACCTCTTCCGACAAGCCTACAACCTGCAGTGATCCTCAGTCTACTGAACTGCCGTGCGACCATCTCTACCCTCTCGTAGTGTATCCTCACCCATCCCCTGCAGACTGTGGGAAGGGTTCTCCCTTCTTATGTACCTGTTAGTGCCTTGTTTTTTCCTCATGTTTAATTGAATTTGTCTCTATTTGCCCCTTTTCACATGTAAAGAGCTATGGAATAAATGGCACTATAAAAATGTATAATAATAATAATATTTATTATTATTATGACATTATGTGCTCTTGGCGTGACAGAGCACTTCCCAAACCTCTGACTCCTGAGGTTCTTTTCCCGCTGAGCACTAACCTTTTCAGCTTGTTTGATAGTTTCCTGTCTGATGTCATAAAGTGATTGAGCTATCAGTCAAGCTTTTAAAAGCTGGGTGCTATGTAAGGAAACAACTTTTAGAAGGCTGAGGCTCAGGAAGTGCTCTGTCCTCCCCAGAGCACCTAACCCGTCATTTGCGTGTGAATGAAAATACTGATTTCCCTGAATGCAGCATCTAGAATCATGTACATCTCCAACCACTACACCGATGCATCTTCCCTGTGCCAGTCGTTGCACTAGTTGCCCATCCGCTGCAGAGTCCAATATAAACATCACTCTCACCCACAAAGCGCGCCACGGTTCAGCACCACCCTACATCTCCTCCCTCATCTGTCTACCACCCTACTTGTGCCCTCCATTCTGCTAATGACTTAAGACTAACATCCTCAATAATCTGAACCTCCCACTCCCATCTCCAAGACTTCTCACGTGCTGCACCACTTCTCTGGATGCATTATCCAGGACAATTCTTAGTTTCCAATACCTACAGTTTTAAGTGTGGCTGAAAAACGCATTTCTTTATACTGGCCTATTGCATTACCTCACTTCTGTAACTAGCTACGTTTCCTCCAAATTGGGACCCTCGAATGTTTACACCCTCCATGCGCTTAATAGCCCTCTGTATCTGTAGTGTACTGGTGGTGACCGGTTCGTGCAGCGTTATGTGAACACCCTATTTAGTAGGTTATGGTTGGACTGTACAATACAAGCACTTTTTTTACATTTACCTTTTGTCTCCCCTATTCATAGATTTCGCTTTTCAAAGACCTGCTTATATATGCAGATTTTGAGGGGTAGATGTTGCTGACAGATTACCTTTAATTAAAACACAATGAATGGTTGTGCATCTTTCGGCTATGCTTGTATTTCTGCCTTGCTGTCAGTATTGCGGCAATCCCTCAGCTGTGTGATTCACACTAGGCCCGTGTCAGGTTTCAGTATCTCCGCTTACATAAGGCTTTATCCATAGTGCTGTATGCAGCTTCATGATAAGGCTCAAGTAGACTTTGGTGGGTACATCAGGTACCTGTGTGCGCCTTCAATTTTGTACATTTATTTATTTTTTCTCCTAGGTTAATGTGGAGAGAGGGGGAAAAAAAGAAAAGTGAGGAAAAAACTTGGCCTACAAGCTTTTAGGAAGGAATATGGGGCCTCACTGAAGCCCCATGACCATAAGGACCTGTGCTGCTGGACCAGGTCCTGTGAATGATTTGTAAGGAAAAGTGCAGCGCCCCAGAGTCCTGGTCGTTGCAGTACTGACGCTCCGCCACTAAGGGGAGTGATGGTACGTCTGATGGCACTAAAAGAGTTTACCTGACCAGGTATCACAGACACACATTACACTTCACACTCCGGCCACCAGGGGGAGCAGAGGGTTCTATGTATTAGGCCACTCCTCACACTCTGGTAAAACTGGGGGTTGGATAGGAAGTTAGGGAGAAGCTGACTAGTGATGGGCAGTCCGGCTCTTTTTGGTGATCCGGCTCTCATGGCTCCGCTCACCAAAAAGAGCCGGCTCTTTCGGCTCATGAACCGACTCTTTTTGGATCCTAAATGGATCCCTATTCATTATCTATTCATGCGTCCGAAACTCCGCTCACCTACCGCAGAAACACCGCCCACTTCTTAGAGCCAATTAAATTGAAGCGTGGGCGGAGTTTTCCTCAGGTGGGCGGAGTTACACATGCCGAAGCCCGGGATTTTACGCCCAGTGAGAGCCATTCAGGAATTTTAGTGGCTCTCACTGGTGTGCCGGCTCCCATCGTTCACAGCAGGGAGCCGGCTCTTTGTGCCGGCTCGTTCGTGAACGACACATCACTACAGCTGACTGGGTTTTGCCCAGGTAACATCTAGTGAGAGAAGAGCGTTGCTTGGGAAGATCCAGGGGGGTCCCTGTCAGGGGTGGGATCCTGACAGTGGCCTAGCAAAAGGACAGATCGTTACGGAGCCGCGCCTGCACTTCATTGCGGCGGCATCTTAAGAAAGGACACGAAGCGAAGTATATTGTGGAGAAGTGAGAAACGAGATCACAGCACAAAGGCGGTAGAACCAGTAGGAGTCATTCCCCGAGATCGGCAACATCCTTCTGAGGCGCGTAGCCGGCGGCCGGAACGCCGAGGAAGTAATAGGCTCTACGCATTACTTCAAACCAACGGCAGGGCAGTTAACTTTAGGTTGGCTGTCTCACCTTTACACCTAATGAAGACAACGGAGGCAATTGTGGGAGAGGGGCGTCTCTAGGGTCCCTATAAAATAACTCCAGGCCTACCCCGTCATACAGGTGCGTCCTATCCATATCATCTGGGGGACGGAGAGAAAGAACAGAAACATACACGACAGTTGTGAGGACTATCCCGTGGTGCTCAGCAGGGAAGTACTACAACACACAGGCACTAGTAGGAAGGCTACTGATTTCCACCTGCAAAGGGAACTCTGGATGTGCCTTCGGACCGGCCGGTCTCAGCCAGCCCTGTTAGCAGTGCTTGGATTGTGGATGCCGAAGCCTTCAGTAAAGAGGTAAAGAGACTGCAACCCTGTGTCCTCATTATTTACTGTGACCTACACCTTTTATTGGGCGCCCCTTAGCAGGACCACGGACCGGGTCGGGCCACCGTGACATCCTCAGAACCGAGAGACCCGGATCCGAGTACCCCGCTGCCCTGCGTCTGGGGGCCGCTCCAAAATGTTGCTGCAGGTTTTTTTTCTTTATTTTTATTTTAAGCTGCGTTTTACAGCACCAGCAAAAGTTATGGGATTTCAGAAATCTCATGCGCACATATTGTTTTTTTTCCTGACTGAATTGGAAAACGGCTGCATTTTTACAAACTGCAGCTTGTCGCTTCTTTCATGATTTTTGCAGTGTTTTTTTTCAATGAGTAAGTGCAAGAACAAAACAAAAAATGCAGCAAAAATCGCAGGTATCAGGCTTTGCTGCGCTTTTGGTGCAAAGGAAGTTGAGTCATGTTTTGTTTTTTTCGGGCACTAAACTTTATCAGCAAACAGAAGAGACAATATACGAGCAGTAAAACCCGCTGTTTGTAAGCAGCTTCTTTACTGCCTAAAGAGCAGATTTTGCCTCCAGGAAAAAAATGCACCAAAAACGCAACGTGTGAACATGGCCTACGGGTGCTTTGCGTCTGCCATTTAGTGCCCTGGTTAGGGAGGCCGACCAGCAATCTATAAGACGACCAGTTATAGGATCATTCTGTGCTGATAGGTTATCCTCCTTGTTGATGTGCTGCTGAGGATGATGATTTTAATGCCGGTATGAACGATCTAATCACATGTTGAACAAGTGCTTACTCGTTTGTCGAGTGATTGCGAGTATGGTTACACACAGTTCAAGGGCTTGTTTAGCTGTCTTATTTTCACGGTTAGCACTTGTACCTGTAATATCTATGGGGCCATTCACCTGAAAGTAATTTTTTGTGGCCTGCGGAAAATCGCATAGACATGTCTGATTTTGATCCGAGGGTCGCATCTAAATCCAAGTGCTGTCTGATTTTTTTTTTTTTTTTCTTTTTTTTTTCCTGCATACGAGAAAAATGTTGACACTGACCAAACTCTTATCCAAATAATCGGTCTGTTTTTCTCATACATGAGAACCGGACATGTGAATGAGGCCTAACCAACACTCGTTACTTATTATCGACTCGTCTAAAAGGGCTTTAAAACTAGACCACCAAGTTTAACCATGATGTGAGAACGCAATTTCACATCCATGCTGAGACACGCGTTTCTGTCCTTACAGTGAATGCCTATCTTGAACACCATTCACATTCAAAATACCGTAGCGTGCTGATCAATTTCTTAGCATAACTTTTTTGGGGGGTGAGAAACTTCTTAAATATAAATGATTAAATTCTTCTGTATTATTATTATTTATTGCATTCAATCTGCGTGCTCACTCCCTCTGCTTCTGTCACTGGATGTCGCCACTCCTTTTTACTGGCAACGCTGGGTGACAATGCAGCATTTTGAGTTGATATTCTGGGACTAGTGCTGTCCTCCAAGCAGGGGATATGGGCAGGCTTGGACTGGCCCATAGTGGAACAGGGGAATCACCCGGTGGGCCCCTCTGCAGACCAGGGCCTCCAACCCCACTGTATGGGCAGTACTTGTCATAATTCACTCCATACAGAAAATAGCAGCATTTCATCATTCATTAACCATGCTACCCAGTTTATTATTATATAGAGAATTAGGTTAATCTGTGAACCAGGCTAATGTAACTTTTGTATGCAGGTGAAACGTGCTCCCCCCCCCCATGTCAATGTTACTGGTGGGCCCTTGGCACCCACAAAGAGCTTCCAGGCAACTATGCACAGAGCTTCTTGACATCGCTCTCTAGTGGTTACAGCAAGCAGAAAACTTTCTGCATACGGTTTGCACATTGAGCTCAATAACTTCTCTCTAGTAGTGGTAGTGTCTAAATGCAGGTAGTATTTCTTCATAGCTGTCTATTTTGAAACTCCCCTCCCCCCCCCCCCACCCCCCCAAAAAAAATAAATAATATATATATATATATATATACTGAAGTGCTGATTTGACTTTTAAATATATGGGTAGATGAATAAAGTTTTGACCCCAGTCCCCACCTTGTGCCGAACTTTCTTGTCCTATGACATGACTCTTGGGCATGGCCTGGTCTTTAGCTAGTCAAAACACTGGACATTTCCTTCTTGGCCTTAAGACGTGCAACGTAATGCATTTCCAACCCTGTCAGGTAGGTGTTTAATACAGGACAGGATTCTAATTTTAGACGTTCTTAGTCTACCCTTTCATACATGGAGGCTTATGCCAAGGCCAGCAGCTTTGTGGACACAGCACAGCTGAGTGTCTGCTGAGTACATGGCGTACCACACCTAATCTTATTATAACAATTTAAGATGACCTACAACTTGTATCCTGAGCAGAACATGGCCAGATTCACATATTGCTGTCAAGATGAAGAGGAGACATGTATAGCTAATGTATAAGGTCAGGGCAATGCGAGAAGACAGATGAGAATGGGTGTAGTCAATCCAAGGTTGGTAAACTTTAAGTAATTTGTCATCGTTTTAGAGGGACACTTTTTTTCCATCAGTGAGCAAATGTATGTTTGGCAGCTAGTAGAAGAAAATGAGGAACATAAATTGAATTTGTGTACAGGGAATTGTAAGCGAGAAACCCAGGGGTGACCATGGATGAAAGTTACGGTATGTATCATATCACCAATTGTAGACCAAAATCAAACTATTTTAGGATAAGTCCACCCAATATGAACATGTCCTTGGGATTGGTGCTTCGTTTTGAACGAGGCTCCACATTTTAAAAAGGATATTTGGAAGTTGGTCAGTTCAGCTAGCTTATTATTTGGAATAGTTTAGAAATAAATGAGAGGTTAGAAAAGTTGGGCTAGGGAAAATGCGCCTCAGAGGCAATCTCATTTATATGTATGTGTAAGGGGTTGCAAAGGCTGTAAAAATCCCCCACCCTTTTCTAGGTCACATGTTGATGATTGAGTATGTTTGAATATCTAGTGCTGCTATGTACATAATGATATTTACCTGATGATGTGTCCTGTGTAGATTGAGTGCAGTACTCAAGTTAGCCCACTAGAGGAGGGAATTATAGGAACATAGAGATAGAAACTAGTTAACGTAGGACGGGCCAGCTGTGGGTAAGACAGGAGTATTTCCTGATTATAGTCAGTCAGGCCAGGGATCCCAGACAAGGCAGACTGGCAAGGGTCCCCAGATATGCAGTGGGCCACGCAACGTTCAAGTGTTAGCCCAGTCATCCAGGAGCAGAACAGAAATGCAGGTCGCTCAAAGATGTGGCTTCTTACTATGTGGGCAGATGAAAGTTAGTCTGGTGCGAAATAGACTAGGGAATTCCTGAAAGTAGTTGAGCCGGACAGGGAGGACGCTGCAGTACCGAACGAGACAGTACGACCTGGGAGCATACCGGGAGAAGCACACGAAACTGAAGGATGCATACTGTGTGAATTCCCATGTCAATGCTGTGACTTATCTGGACGTGCTGAGGATGGATTCAAGTAAATTTGTTTAAAGTTGGAACTGGACTCTGTCTCTATTTGTGCACAATTGTCAGAAGTGAGCCTGCAACGGACCAGAGGTGACCCTGTATGTGCAGAAAACAGACAGGTACGCTGACTAAGGGACATTGTATTCATGTGGTGGAAGACCAGGGCGCGTGTAAACAGATATTCTCAGCCACGACTACGGCCCTGGCTCCCCTCACATATGAATACATGTTGGGTCAATAGAAAGGAGGACTGAAACGTGATTTATTTATTTATTTTTTCCAAGAGTCTTACAAAGGAATGGGAAGGGGGGAGGAGAGTTGCGTTCATGTAGTTGAAATGTGATTTTTGGCAGTTAAATAGGAAAGGGTTCTTGTAATCGGACTGGGATGCCCTACTGCAATAGGTAGTAATGTTAAATGCTATATGAGGGTTTACAAAGGGGCTAGATGTTTTTCCCAAAACATTTTGGCAATAAAAATGTTTAACTTCGTGGACCCCAGCCTTTTTCTATCAGACGAGCGACAGACAGTTTTAGTCTAGACTGAAGGGTCTCTGTTTAATACCAACTCACACGCACAAGTCTATGTTGAGTGTAGATTGAGATTTGCTCAAAGAGTGAATGGTAAGGTGGATTCATCCTTTAGAAGGATGGACATCCCCTCCTTGTGTCTACATGCTGGATATGTTTAGCTATTCAAGGCTTTTAAGGACTGGAGATGAGAAAAGTGCATTTTTTGCATTGAAGGACTTCTAAAATCTACGATATGTGAACTACACCATGTTAAATAATGTTAATGCAACCAAACCAAGAAATGAGGTGTCCTCCAGAAGTTCATCAGAGTATTTATCAGGAGATAAGAGAAATATAAGAAGTGAGAAGGGTAAAGTCCAAATTGCTCAAACTTGCCGAAAATGGTGGGCTCGGACAACATTTTAATTTTTATGGGGGCCTCCCAACTGTTTCCCAACAGATGATGTAGAATGAGATAAGGATATAATGTGTCTGACCGCTTTTGTCTTGGGGCGATAAGCCACCGCAGAAGAGACTGGCAGTGGGTCACTTATGGAGAATACAGGAGAACTTGACAGAGATGGCTGTTGGCCGAACCATGTTTTGGCTGATGTCTATCTCATTATGGGGGCTACCAAATATTAGTTAGCTGTTAACAGCTAATGACAATGTAACTGTCTGAAGGGCTAATAATTTATCTGGGTTTACTGTGATGCCTGAGATTGAGACAGTGGGATGGGGCTGGATGGAGAACTCTCAAATTCGGAATATGAAAGATGTCACATGTAAATCAATTTAACACGTGATGTGCTTCCACAATCTCAACACCTTGTATGTTTGAGTTCACCAAAATGGGCATAACTGTGGGTTCAACTACAAAAACTAGTAAGTGAGCTGGTGTGATGGGAATCCTACGTAAAAGACTGTGACAGTGGGGTTTAAATAGGTCTTTAAGCCATTGCTAAAAAGTAACTAAGGAATCCCCACCTTTGCAGTTCTTTGTATTTGATGCATGTAATGTAGTGCAGAGGTCACCTGTAATTGTGCCCCTGGGCTATTCCTCCATTGTTTGTGCAGATGTACATATTTAGGTGAAGGGTCGTATGACAACTTTGTACATTCTGTGGGCCTGATTTTAGCAAGACCGGTATTGTACACAGGGTGTTCTCGGGTACGAACGTCCTGATTCATGAAGTGGCGTATGCCTCTTCGAGAATCGGGACCATTGGGGAAGTGGCATGCGCCACCTCATTAATCCTGGAGTAACATTTGTGGCATTGCAATCCATGCCGCTCGTTATGAATTTGATGAGCAGCGGTCATCTCGTCCCACCCCAACTCCATTCACTTGGTTCTTTATCTTTACCCAAAGAACAAGAGAGAAAAAGTGTAGCTCACGTCCACAAGGTACTAAAAAGGTATAAATTTATTCCATGAAAATTTAAGTCACAAAACAATCAAACAAAAGTACAACAATAACGCTTAAATGTTCAGCAGGAAAACCAGGTAGAGAAACTGTGTGTCATCCAGAAAATACCACATCCATCATATAATAAAGTGCATAATCATCATGTTAGTTGGGAAGAACACCAGGTATTGGGTGGTGAGTAAATGCAGAATAACTACAAGCCTAGAGCAAAGTGCCCTGTACAAATATAACCAACCCATACCCTTGGTTCTTTACCCATCATGTGGCTTATCTGGATCCACTCCGTGGAGCCCCAAGGGGTTGGGTTGTATTTATCCATTCACTTGGTTGGAGCAAGGCGAAAATGAGAACACGAAAAGTCACAAAATGTTAGCACAGCTTCGAATTGCTGTAAACTGTGCTACTGTTCAAAGCTTTTTATGCCAGAATTCTGGCCCTATGACCATAACTTCTCAGCCTGTCTCCTACATAGAGTGGAATGCCACTTTCCAGTTCTTGAGCAATTCTAGGACTGTCGCATTACATGCATTCTTTTATCCATGCAGTGTACTCAAACTCCTGCAAATATTTCTACTGTACCTCTTCTACATGGAAATCCACAATAGAAAAATATACATAAACAAGCACATCTGAATAAAAATTAGAATATCATCAAAAAGTTAATTTATTTAAGTTCTTCAATACAAAAAGTGTAACTCCTCTATAGTCATTACAAACAGTGATCTATTTCAGGTGTTTATTTCTGTTAATGTTGATGATTATGGCTTACAGCCAATGAAAACCCCAAAATCTCAGTAAATTATAATAACAAAAACACCTGCAAAGGCTTCCTAAGTGTTTAAAAAGGTCCCTTAGTCTAAGTAGGCTCCACAATCATGGGGAAGACTGTTGACTTGACAAATGTCCAGAATGCAGTAATTGACACACTCTACAAGGAGGGTATGCCACAAAAGGTCATTGCTAAAGAAGCTGGCTGGTCACAAATTGCTGTATCCAAGCCTATTAATGGAAAGTTGAGCGGAAGGAAAGAGGGTGGTATAAAAAGGTGCACAAGCAACCGGGATAACCGCAGCCTTGAAAGGATTAAGAAAGGACATTCAAAAACTTGGGGGAGATTCACAAGGAGTGGACTGCTGCTGGAGTCATTGCTTCAAGAGCCACCACACACAGATGTATCCAGGACATGGGCTACAAGTGTCGCATTCCTTGTGTCAAGCCACTCATGACCAATAGACAATGCCAGATGCGTCTTACCTGGGCCAAGGAGAACAAGAACTGGACTGTTGCTCAGTGGTCCAAGGTGTTGTTTTCAGATGAAAGTAAATTTTGCATTTCATTTGGAAATCAAAGTCCCAGAGTCTAGAGAAAGAGTGGAGAGGCCACAATCCAAGCTGCTTGAGGTGTAGTGGTGGTTTGTGGAGCCATGTCATCAACTGGTGTAGGTCCACTGTGTTTTATCAAGATCAAAGTCTGCGCAGTCCGCCGCCCGGAAATTTTAGAGCACTTCATGCTTCGCTCTGCTGACCAGCTTTTTGGAGATGGTAATTTCATTCTCCAGCAGGACTTGGCACCGGTCCACACGGCCAAAAGTACCAATACCTGGTTTAAAAACAACAGTATCACTGTACTTGATTTGGCCAGCACACTTGCATGACCTTAAAGGGCCACTGTCACCCCCCCCCCCCCCCCCCCCAGCCGGCTCTTTTTTAGTTTTTGATTCATTTATTACCTCAAAAAAGCGTTTTAAAAATTGGCCAAACATACCAGATATTATACCTGGAGGCGGTCCGAAGCATCCTGTATGAATCCCCCAACTGCCGTCACTCATCTCTTCAGGGCCGATGGTCCCCGCCCCCTGAGCGCTGTTATCGTCTGAAATCCGGCGCCTGCGCTGTGCGTGCCTGCCTGGGGCCTGCGCAGTGTTCATTGTCAGTGCGGCCACACTGTTACTGAATCCCCGCCCCGCACTGTGTTATTCATTATGCACAGTGCGGGGCTGGGGTTCCTGGGCATGCGCACTGCGCTGTTTAGACGCTCCCCAGCTCCGACGCTCCCCCGCCTTTCCAGGAACCCCAGCCCCGCACTGTGCATAATGAATAACAGTGCGGGGGCGGGGGATTCAGCAAGTGTGGCCGCACTGACAATGAACACTGCGCAGGCCCCAGGCAGGCACGCACAGCGCAGGCGCCGGATTTCAGACGATAACAGCGCTCAGGGGGCGGGGACCATCGGCCCTGAAGAGAAGAGTGACGGCCGTTGGGGGATTCATACAGGACGCTTCGGACCGCCTCCTGGTACAATATCTGGTATGTGTGGCCAATTTTTAAAACGCTTTTTTGAGGTAATAAATGAATCAAAAACTAAAAGAGCCACCTTGTTAGACTGCAGCATTACTGCTGCACAAGGTGGCTCTTTTAGTTTATAACGGCTGGGGGGGGTGACAGTGGCCCTTTAAAGGGAACCTGTCCCCCCCACCCCCCCTTCCCCAGGCGTATGAAACTAAGAGGCACCATGTGCAGCAGTAATGCTGCATTTTGATAAGGTGGCTCTTTTAGTTCTGGGTGCTGTAACTGCCGAAATAATCCGTTTTGTAATTAGTCCCAAATACCTTTCTTCAGTCCTGGAGGCAGGCCTTTCCCCCCCCTGCAGCAGACGCCGCACAGCCGTCACTCAAGTCTTGGTGCCGGGCCCCGCCTCCTCACCGCTGTTTTGAAATGAGCCAGCTCCTGCGCTCTTTTCTCCTGCCTTGGGCAGGCGCAGTGAGCGCTGGCCGTCCTCTGTCCTCATATGCAGCCCAGCTGACTGCGCCTGTGCGGCCGCCCTGCCTGTGAATCCCAGCCCCGCAGTGTCTTCTGATTTATTCTCACTGCGGGGCTGTTCTTTGCTGTATAAATTGATAGTCACATTTGCAGCACATCAATAACATTTTATAAATCTTCTCCACCGTGCTGTATTACACAGAAGGAAAATCCGCTTCATGGACACCTTGTGTGAACATAACAATAGTCTACAGTACTGCAGCCTGATAAACGGGGAACTCTACCAGGTCATCATGTTTGTGTCATTTCTGTAAGGAGAGCTCCCCCAATAGCACAGAATATCCAAACCTCCTGGGGCAAATGATCCCCCCCCCGTACAGTAAATATCATTCGCGTCTTACAGTTCTGCGGATGTGGGGGTCCCGGATGAAATATGTGCTGAACTGAGAATAATCTGGACAGGAGAGTCGGGTGACTGCTGTATTGGGAGGGTTCTGTGCCAGTCACAGCTCAGACAGTAAGGAGATTACAGGAGCTTGCTCTTTGCCCTAAATGAAAGATACCAATGTTCTGTGTTCATGGAGCAGAGGGAAATTACGTGACATATTGTAGTGTTTATACGATTGCACTGGATATTTGGATCTACCGTACATATATTTATGTATACATCAACCTTTGTACTGCAATGGAAGAATACCATGTCGCTAAATAATCTTGCTGATATATCTTCCACAATTTGCAGTAAATTTTTGGCTTTGGGAATTCTGAAAAACAAGCGTTTAAATTCAAGATCTATTCTAGGAAACAGCCATAGCTTTCCCTTACAGTTGTATCATTGTGTACTGGTAGTATTCACATGATGTGAATGATCTTCATTGTTTTTACTTGGCAAAAACTGCTGACAGATTCCCGCTGTCATCTGAGAGCAACATCATGTAGGGTTAAAGACCCTGATTCTAGCAAAGAATCACTTAGTGGGCTGCTTGTTTCATTAAAATTAACGATTATCTCCTGCTGATAAAACACTGTAGGACTGGGAGTCTTAAGTCATTTTGTCCTCGTGCTCTGTTTAACCTGATCCCCCACCACTGCTAGGCAGCTTTCTGTCTATGCACATTGTACACAAAAAAACTGTTAATCAGTGCTGTGGGTGGGTGGAGCTACTGAGCTCAGCATTTAGAGAACTTGTAGATCTGCAGCAGATAAACCATGATCTTTCTCAAAATGGCAGCAGGCAGTCCAGGAAGTGATGCATCTCTGGAATCAGGATCTCTGCCCCTACATCATGCTGCTCTCAGATGTGGTAGCAAAAACCTGTTGACAGATTCCTTTTTAACATAAAAAATGTATAGGTACATCCAAGGTCGCCTCTCCCTGTTTGATGCGGGCTTAGTGATGCTCACGATCCACCCGTGGCTGTTAACATGTTAAATGCCGCTGCCAATGTGGCAGCTGCATTTAACGTGATCACGCCGAAAGTGCAACACGCACGCACGCACGCACGTACGTACGTACGTACACACACACGTACACACACACGTACGTACGTACACACACACGTACGTACGTACACACACACGTACGTACGTACGTACGTACGTACACACACACGTACGTACGTACACACACACGTACGTACGTACGTACGTACGTACACGTACGTACACACACACACACACACACACACACACACACACACACACACACACACACACACACACACACACACACACACGTGCCCATGTCATATGACCACGGGTCGCTGATGGGTTGGCATGACAACTGCTATGAGCATTTTAGCTACACATAGCAGGGAGGATGATTGCAGCTTCTAGTCTAGACTATTGAAGCCTGTAAAAAGTAATTTTATTTATTTATTTTTTAAACTTATTTGTCCCCACCCCTATTCAAAATAAAACAAAAAAAATACACACATTTGGTATCGCCACGTTCAGAATCGCCCGATCGATCAATATATAAAAATAATTAATTAATCTGATCGGGAAACGACGTAACGAGAAAAAAAAAACAAAACTCCAGAATTAAGTGTTTTGGCTTTTTTTGTTTGGTCACTGCAACATTGCATTAAAATGCAATAATGGCCGATCAAAAGAACATATCTGCACCAAAATGATATCAATAAAATTGTCAGCTTGGCGCGCAAAAAATAAGCCTTCACCCAACCTGAGATCCCAAAAAATGGAGACACTATGGACCTTGGGGAAAATAGTGGCAAGCTATTTGGATTTTTTTTTTTCACCACTTAAATAAAGAAGAACCTATAAATGTTTGGTGTCTATGAACTTGTAATGACTTGGAGAAAAAAAAAAAAAAGTAAGTGTGGGATTGCACTTTTTTTGCAATTTCACCGCACTTTGAACTTTTTACTGTTTTCCAGTACACAATATGGTAAAACCAATGGTGTCGTTCAAAAGTACAACTTGTCCCACAAAAAAACAAGCCCTCATATGGCCATATTGTTGGAAAAAATAAAAGTTATAACTCTGGGAGGAAGGGGAGCAAAAAATGAAAACTTAAAATCGGAAAAACCCAAGGTGGTGAATGGGTTAAACAGAGTTGTCTAGGTCTACTTTATTGATAACCTACATAACCGAAGATAAAAACTAAATTGGCAAATACCCTGCAGTAAGTAAATTAAATGAAACGTACATGTAAATAACACAGGGTACTGGGTTAACAGTTGTGATAAAAAAAAAAAAAAGCTTAAAAGCCATCCTACCGCGACAAGGAGGACTGTCCCGACTGGGTACAATCTCTGGTATTAAACCTCACCCAGGGTCAGAAGAACTCTGTGTAGATGGGGGCAGAGCAGGATCCAGGCCCGCCTGTGCAGACACCTGCCCGTGGGAAGCTATGTATAGACAAAATGCCCAGCCCACAAAGGGGGAGACACACACCCGTTTGTACAAAAAAAATTAGACACCTTGTCACATGGGGTGGCAATTTTTGCTTTTTTGATAACCGTGTCAACTAAGTAGGCTATGGTATTTACTATCACTTCTAATCTACTTCCTGCAGGGTATTGTTTGTATCTTAGGTTTTGTCTACTAGGTGGCCACAGTGTGAACATGTACCTAGATGTCGCATTTATACCAACATATGTTCCGGCTTATTTCTTTCATTTTGTTTAATACTGGTAACCTATCCAACGAGGAGTGGGTGTCCAACACCTGTATGCCTTTGTGATCAGCTTTTAACAGCTCTTTAGCCAGTGACAGTACAGTATTTGGAACTGGAACACCGCACGCCCATTCACTTCATTTACTTTAAAGAGCATCTGTCAACCAGATTTCACCCACCACCACCCCAAATTATTTAAATGTGCCAGCTCTTTCAAAGACAAGCCCAGTAATTCCTTTTGCATGGCAAGTCGGTTCCTCTTATGGAGAAATCTGGTTTTGAAATTCTATGCAAATGAGGCTGAAGATCTATTGTGGATCTGAAGCCTCTGTCACTCCAGCTCCATTCAACTAACAATGTATAGCTAATGATCATAGAAATATACCAAATTGCTTTTTTTTTTTTACACTTTAAAAGATTAATTTAACCTTGATACCCAAAACGGATGCAGTGGTAATTATAGAATTCATACTGGTAATATGGGATGGGTTAAACTCTCCTATTGTAGTGGTCAGACTACTGCGGAAGTCGCGCGAGTTATCCATAGTCTCCATTGGGCACTGCTTGGGCCTCCTGTTTAAAGGACCATACTGGACACGGTGTTGAGATTTCGGCTTGGAGGAGGGCTTTGGTGAGTTGCATGTCACAATTACTAAATTGAGCGTTCTGATCCTTCATCTGCCGTCGGCCATAGTGACCAGCTCCATATTTCATGTTGTCGGCGGTTACAGTTTTCTGTTTCTTGTTGCAGGGCTGTTTTATCCAAGCCATACAGAAGCCTCATGTTTACAAAGCCTCAAGTAGGACCCTGCTGACCCTACAACGCAGCGTCGCCATTTGTTTACACCCCCTCTGACTTCCACTTTCATAATCTCCAACAATCTCCAAGGTTCACTTCCACCATGTTCCAACGTTTGACCCGACTGTTCTTCAGCGAGGGACCAGCCAGTGATCCCATAGAACCAAAAGCTTTTGTATCCGAGGAGGAAGATGATGGCTGGTTAATTATTGATATCCCAGGTAAGACGTGCAACATAACAGGATAATTTTCCACAACCCTATTTCTACTGCTTAGCATTTCCACCATTGGTGCAATTAACATTCCTTGAGTCCTTCTCCGGAGGTCTGCCTTAAATTTAGCTCTAGGAGCTGTGTGCGTCTGCTCTCAGGCACATGATATTTTGTTATGGAAAAAAAGTCTAAGGGAACAACTATGTAGCTCAGTTTCCAGGCAGGGATTTATTAATTTAAAGGGCCATTGCCCCTGGTTCCTTATCCTGCAGCAGACGTTATAGGAAGTCGCAATATTTACCACTGCTTGCTTGATATTTCTCAAGGATTTCCAAAATTTCTTACACCTCAATTGCAGTTTCAATAGTAGCAAAAGTATGCAGTATTTAAAGGAGAATTGTACTCCATAATTTTTCAGGTTCTGGATATAAAAAAACAACAATTATTAAAGAGTAACTAAACTCTTTCATAAATTTTGTTGTTTGTAGGTATTTGCTCTGTAATCTGAGAGCAGCATGATGTGGGTGCAGAGTGTCTGATGCCATTGATGTGTCACTTACTGGACAGCTTGATGCATTTTGAGAGAATCTCGGTTTTCTCTGCTGCAGATCTAGCCGTGCTCACATGCTGAGCTATGTGTAACCCCGCCTTCACCACTGATTGGTAGTTTCCTGTGTACATGGTCAGCAAGCTGCCAATCCGCTGTTAGGGCAGGGTTATACCGATTACTAGGGTTGAGCGACTTTTGCTTTTTTAGGATCAAGTTGGGTTTTGTGAAACCCGACCTTCTCGAAAGTCGGATCGCGTGAAATCGGCCGATTCTACTGTAAAGTCGGGTTCCAGACCAGAACACAAAACCCAATGCAAGTCAATCTCTCTCTCTCTCACTCTCACTCTCACGCTGGAGTCGGGTCGGGTTTCACGAAACCCGACTTTGCCAAAAGTCAGCGACTTTTGAAAATGAACGATCCGTTTCGCTCAACCCTACCGATTACCTATACTATGTTGGCTTGTACGTCTAGTCTACAGTGATCTCCTGCTGATAAAATACTGATTGTATTGAAACGACAGCATGGAGCCTAGTAAGTCACACATCCCTGGAATCGGGCTGTCTTGCTCTATATTATGCTGCACTCAGAGTAAATGCCAAAAACCTGCTGTCAGATTCTCTTTTAATTGAAGGTGGGTCTTTGGTTTGAGATACAAGCAGAAAACGTTTACTATTAAATTCATAATTAGAACAATTAAATTCAGGCTGCTCAGAACCAATGGCAAAGGGATGGAAATCTGCATTTTGACATCATTCCCACCACTGTTTTAATCAGCTCTGCTCCCCATTAGAGCTCTAAACCTATGCAAAATCTCTGATGTGGCATGAAGCAGCAGCCACTATGGTCAGCTAACTACCGTGTTTCTCCTAAGATAAGACCTACCCTGAAAATAAGCCCTAACATGATTTTGCAGGATTTTTGGAGTATGCTTGCAATATAAGGGAGTCAAACTGGGCAATTTCTCAGGGCCCCACTCTCTTAGGTCCCCCCCAGCATTTCTATTCTAAGGTTGACTGCTTAAGGACCTTTGGTGATATCACGCTCATGTGACCATGATGTCACAAAGGTCCCTTAACTGCTGAAGTCAAGGAACTGAAGAGGAGGTAGATAGTATGTGTTGTGCGTGTAAATTTACATGTGTGTGTGTGATGACAAGACTATATTTGAATAAATGTTTTTTGTTTTTCCTTGTTCAAGAATAAATGTGGATTGTTCATGTGTTTTAAAAAAAAAAAAAAATCATACCTTGTCTTAGTTTAGGAGAAACACGGTATTTGCCTGAGCTGCAAAATATGCTTTGAGCTGATATCCTGTACTACAGTCTTAGTAATTCTATGATCTCCTATCTACTACTCTTTAATAAATTATCTTTTATATCACAGTCCAAAAAAAACAAAACAAATCAAAATCTGCTATATGCTTTCCAAAAAGGTAGAGACAATCTAAAACTAGGTAGAAAGAATTTTGGCTGCCTCCAGTTTCCTGCCAGGGGAACTGTATACGATTTTAGTCTAGCATTCAATGTATAACCGCATACATTGAATAGGTTGCCCCACAAACAAACAGCACATTTTAATTGATTGATCTTAGAATAAAGTTCCACAATTTGCTGTTAGGGAAAAAAAAAGAGGGGGGAAAAAATGTTCCTGTGCGTGCAGAGATCTGATAAATGTGCCCCTAACATGTGCCGTATCTCACCATGCAGAGCTGATCCAGTTCACGGTTAATACATGCCACAGCTCCTGGCCAGGGAAATATTCAGAAATCCCTTTTGATGTGAGTATGCAGATGAAATAGCAGGAGTTTGCAGCTGCTACTTTGTCAGGTAACACATTTCCCTGCCTGTGTTATCATAGGAGTGAGTGTTTCTGCCTTGTACCGGTTTTGTGACCTCATCATAAATGAAGTCCAAGATATATGGGCTCAGCGGTTGCTGGAGCTCCGACATCACTGACTTGATTTATGATGAGCTCAGAAAGCTGGAGACGCAGCATAAACACTTGCTCCTGTGATAAAACAGGCAAGTAAATGTATTGCCTGATAAAGTAGCAGCTGCAAGCCCCTGCTATTTTGTCTGTATAGGAACTTATCATACGTGACTTTTATGCTTCTTCCCCTGGCCAGGAGCTGGGGTATGTGACGTCCATGAACTGGAGCAACTGTACGGTTGGGCACAGAAAATAACAATACATGACAATAAGAGCTCATTTATAACATTATCTCAGCAAAGGAACATTTTGTTTTATACACATCCAACTGTGGAACTTAATACTCGCAGATCTATTGGTTAAGATGTACTTTGTGGGGCAACCCCTTAAGCACCCTCTAGTGGAAGCTGTAGGCAGACAGTATTTTATTTTTAACGCTATATCTATGCAAAGGATTTGAAACAGTGTATCAGAGAAACAGAACTCCGATTTAAAAAAAATAAAAAAATCTCTATCTATATATAATTTATTTATTTATTTTTAAATCAATAGACTGTATCCGTATGACATTAAAGCATAAAAAAACTCACTTTAAGTTTAATCAAAGAGAGACACTTTGTACCACTACTGTATATCATGTTACAAATGGGTGGTCTTATTAAAAAGTAAAAAAAATAAAATAATCCCCTTGCGGCCCCTGCTGTTCCTCAGCTCTGCTGCTTGTGTGCCCTGCTGATCAATTGGTAGCAAACTAACTGCAGCAGTAAGGTGACATTGCCTCTTGGTCTTCATGCCTCTTCTCCTGTTGGGTACACGGGTAGTGGGATGGAGAAATGGTAGGGCACAACCTGTTGGTGAGTATGAGAATGGCTGTATAATATTATTATTTATTATTATGCTTGACTAGTTTGTACCATAACATACAGTAGTGGACACTCTAGTAGAGCATATGTATGGGCGCTGTCAGATGGCCATATAAATCGGACCACAATGCACGGAAATGGCTGGCGGCTCGTCCCACCACAAGCATAACTGCTTTATAGAGCCGCGGACAATTCAAATTTGATCTTGCCCTGATTTATACGTCAGTCAGACTGCTCCCTCAGACAGCCATACAGGGTTAAACTGTGGGTTCTAAGGAAGCAATATGTTGGACTACATATTGTACCTGATATTTCTGGAGAGGACATTATTGAGAAGTACAGTAATATGAGCTGTAGACCTTCTGCCTTCCACGTCTTCTCTCCAGTTTGACATCGGGGACCATATGTATCACATAAACTTTTGGTTCTGGGAGTAATACAGTGGCACCTTTTAAGTATCTGAGTTTAACCCTTTATAACTAGATATTTTATGTGCTTGTCTTTTTTATAACTTTTATAACAGGAATACTTTTTTCCTTGTGACTGATTTGGCTCAATACATTTTGTGGAGACCACATGTTTATGATTTTGTTTAACATGCCTTTGTTCTGGAGATACCGAGGTTAGAACAATATGTGCAATTGATTAATTTGCTCCCATTGCCAGTACTGGTTCTGCTAATTCTCTGCATAGGCCTTTAACGGGTTATGAAGCATGTTACTATTATTCTCTAATGTTACCGTAGCTTAGAAGCCTCCTAACTAAAGAAATAGAGTGAAAATGACCTTCTGATATGTCATAGATACATGTGAGGTCACATCGGTGAAGGTTATAGTTTGCATCAGTATTTATTACTAGAAATTAAAGAATACTTGAAGGCAGCAGTACTAAAAGGGTTTAAAGTGTACGTCATGTTATCCAGTTGAATTATATTAAGAGTTCTTAATCTGTGAAGGGCAAGAATGCAAAAGTAATGATGTGTATTACGCTGAACATACACATTTGGTGTACATCCTCATCATTAGGCTGTAATCAACCGACAATCTAATGTATAGGGGTCCACTGACAATTCCTCTTACTGCAGGTGTCACGGGTACCGGGATCGGGTAGTTGGACTCCTGCTGCCTGATCCTCCTGTTCTAAGCTCCCGCCAGGTGTTTGGGAGTAGCTTACTCAGGTCTTTCTACTACAGATGCGAGCGCACGCTCGACTGAGCTGAGCATGCACGTCAGTGGAGGAGTTTGAGAGAAAGAAATAGCTGATAAGTGTTGTTCAGCTATCTGATGTATATGGCCAGTTAATTGCACACTTTATACTTGCCTTGATATCTCCAAACCAAAGGGTATGACCTGTCAAATGACTTATAAGCAGCATATCTTGTATAGACAGATAATTTTGAGAATGGGAGTTAATAGGCAAAACAAAAATCATTGGTAAGGCTAGACACCTATATAATGTCTATAATGGTTTTCATAACTAATAACTTCCCCATCCTTTTTCCCATTCCCTACCCCTTCTTCTAACACTGTATGTGTGTGGTCCTCCATTTCCTCCACTCCTAACTTGACTCCTTGGCCATATCAGATAGCTACACCTTAACCTCAAGTGGGGAAGATGTGGCAGAAGGCCAAACGGACAGCATTGACTCCAGCCCACTGCCACACTCCCTGGGTGAGAGGATTGGTTGGTCCATACCCCCCCACCCACCCCAATCGATGGACGAGAGCTGGTTCGTTACCCCTCCCCCCTGTTTCACTGCAGAGGGTCCTGGCCACAATGCGGTTGGATGCAGCCCGCTAGAAGACCTCCTGATTGAGCACCCCAGCATGTCCGTATACATCACCAGTGGCAGCATCGTGGTGGAGCAAGAAACCAATGAAATAACCATAACCAGAGACAGGTATGTAATATACATTTACAATAGATATGTATTGTACAAAACAAAGGAGAAAAAGTAGGTGGGGAACAGTTTCTAAACTGGAGGTAAAACAAGGCAATTATCCTCATTATGGAGTGATAGGCTTGGAGTAGAAGTTAGAGGTTGGGGTAAACGGCACACCAGATAGAAATGGGTTTAGAGGTATCCTAAAGGTACCTTCACACGAAACGACATTATAACGATATCGCTAGCAATCCGTGACGTTGCAGCGTCCTCGCTAGCGATATCGTTTCGTTTGACACGCAGCAGCGATCAGGATCCTGCTGTGATGTCGCTGGTCGCTGAATAAAGTCCAGAACTTTATTTGGTCGTCCGATCGCTGTGTATCGTTGTGTTTGAAAGCAAAAGCAACGATACCAGCGATATTTTACACTGGTAACCAGGGTAAACATCGGGTTACTAAGCGCAGGGCCGCGCTTAGTTACCCGATGTTTACCCTGGTTACTAGCGTAAAATGTAAAAAAAACAAACAGCACATACTCACATTGCGTCCCCTGCAGTCTGCTTCCTCCTCTGACTCAGCGCCGCAAAGTGAAAGTGAAAGCAGCACAGCGGTGACGTCACCGCTCTGCTCTCACTGTACGGCGCTCAGTCAGTCAGGAAGTGGACGCAGGGGGACGTGAATGTAAGTATGTGCTGTTTGTTTTTTTTAGATTTTACGCTGGTAACCAGGGTAAACATCGGGTTACTAAGCGCGGCCCTGCGCTTAGTTACCCGATGTTTACCCTGGTTACCAGGGGACCTCGGCATAGTTGATCGCTGGAGAGCGGTCTGTGTGACAGCTCTCCAGCGACCAAACAGCGACGCTGCAGCGATCGACATCGTTGTCGCTATCGCTGCAGCGTCGCTTCGTGTGAAGGTACCTTAATACTTTCTATAAAGGTACCGTCACACTAAGCAACGTCGCCAGCGATCTGTGACGTTGCAGCGTCCTAGGGAGCGATATCGCTGTATTTGACACGCAGCAGCGATCAGAATCCCGCTGTGAAATTGCTGGTCGCTGCTAGAAGGTCTGCACATTATTTGGTCGCTAGGTCGCCGTGTATCGCCGTGTTTGACAGCAAAAGCAACCATACCAGCGATATTTTACACTGGTAACCAGGGTAAACATCGGGTTACTAAGCGCAGGGCCGCGCTTAGTAACCCGATGTTTACCCTGGTTACCAGCGTAAAAGTTAAAAAAACAAACAGCACATACTCACCAGCGCGTCCCCCAGCCTCTGCTTCCTGACACTGACTGAGCGCCGGCCCTAAACTGAAAGTGAAAGCACAGCGGTGACGTCACCGCTGTGCTGTTAGGGCCGGAGCTCAGTCAGTGTCAGGAAGCAGAGGCTGGGGGACGCGCTGGTGAGTATGTGCTGTTTGTTTTTTTAACTTTTACGCTGGTAACCAGGGTAAACATCGGGTTACTAAGCGCGGCCCTGCGCTTAGCAACCCGATGCTTACCCTGGTTACCCGGGGACCTCGGCATCGTTGGTCGCTGGAGAGCGGTCTGTGTGACAGCTCTCCAGCGACCAAACAGCGACGCTGCAGCGATCGGCATCGCTGTCGCTATCGCTGCAGCGTCGCTTAATGTGACGGTACCTTTAGGTCATAGAAAAAGCCTTGTAACGTCTACCCCTCTTTTCTGCAGATCACCGTCCAAAACCAGAGTGGAGCGTCGCACACCCCACCATGCCAGCTCAGTTGCTGCCAAAGCCGCTATTTTAGGAAAAGTGGGTCAAGTCTCAAGGATCCAACGCGCCAAAGCTATGGTGGATAAGCGCAAGCTAGGACGTAAAAATCTACAGAGGCAGAATCTGGCGCGGGAGTTCCAGGGTCGCAATGCAGTGCGGCACCGCAATTATATGTGCCAACCAAGGCAGCGCCAGTGCAACCACTGACCTTTTAGCTTGTTTACATGAACATGGGCATTATCTTTACCCAGAATTCTCCTGTCCTGCCTCATGGGTTGGCAATACCGTCTCATGTATGTATGTATGTATATATATATATATATATATATATATATATATATATTTTTTTTTTTTTCCCTTACCCTAAGCACAAGACCACCAGTCCCCATTGTTTTCATCGTTTTCCCAGTAGTAAACATACCCCAATGACAAGGGTGCTGCAAGTACATAGATTTTCCAGCATCGTTCTTAAGGGAAAAGGTAATCTATACAGTTTGCTGAGAAGTTACCCGAACCCTTGAAAGGCAATATATTTATTTCATTATGTTCAGTTATTATGGTCACACCCAATACTTTAGTCATTGTACAAAAATGTATTCTTGTTATTCGTGTTAACATTGTCTATTTCAGAAATGTTGTCCCTAAACTCTAGTGCCCAAAGGTTTGGCATGTTGCAATACGTACGGTTATATATGAGTCCAAAGGTTAATTGGGTATTTATGACTGGCCTGGCCAAGGCCTCATACAATCCATTTACAATGAATTTTTAGGAGAAACAGATGAACCAAGTTACCCCTCACATGGTCTATTCTATAAACACTGAGTACATAGGTGATGGCACGCAACATACACATCAGATTGCTATAAAGTGACCATCAAGTACACTTCCAACATGTACAGCGAGGTTGTACTGTGTTCCCTTCACTTGCCAGAGGGACCTGCAATGCTTGGCATCAGCAGAAAGTGGTCGCAGGTTGACGTTGGTAAGTGGATGTAGATAAACTGGATAGGAGTGAAGGGATTTGGGACAGATGGGTAATCTGATGAGCCTGACTTGATATAACGGTAATAAGAGAGAGATGATGGTTAGTACGTAAGGCTGCTGTTCAGACTGATGAAGTCAGAACAATTGTGGAGTACAAAAAAAAAAAAATCTACTTGACTATTTCCGTTATATTTTAATCTTTTAGTTTTTTTTTAGCAAACAATTATATATTTAATTTATATATTATATATACTACTGTCCTATTTTAATACTGCAAGCATCAACACTATTAGAATAAAAAATGCCTCTCCTTAAAATGGCACTGGCCTGATCCCAATGTCATTGTCCAGTATTGCAGCTTAACCTAGCCTCAGTTTAGTCACTTGACTGGGGCAGAGCTGCAATACTAGACCCAACCTGGAGCAAAAGTGGTGCTGTTTATGAGGGGGAAAAAAAGATTTCGTAAATCTTCCTATACTTCCCCTTGTATTAACTGAAAAGCCACATAGTGATTACTCTCCGAACCAGGTCCAGGCTCTTCGTTTGTTACAGCAGCCTTCCTGTCATGCGTAAGAGGACAGCGCCCAAGCATTGCATGTCCCTCATGTACTCAGTGTGTGTACCTTGATTTAGAATGATGGTGTTGGGGTTCATGTACATATATCTGTTGTGTCTGGTTCAGGCATCATTGCCCTGATGGAAAAGTTGTGCACTGTTCCAACGTCCATCGAAGAATCAAACACTGCATCAGACTTTTCTTGATCCGGCCCAACAAATGTTCTGATGCAGAAATTATCCCATTGAAATCAGTAGGGTCAGGGGACAATATAGAATGGCAGCAGCTATGCGGTTACTTGCCATGGTGAATACCGGACCGTGCTGTTGTCTCTGCCCCAGCACTATGTCCAAGTATACAATCTCTACCCATACCATTCAGGCTTCTAGCTGGTGACTGGTATTGGTATGATGCCCTGGCAAAGGAGCCATCATGGCTGCAGACTCCTCCTAGGATTCACATATACAACATTGTACAATTAACCTTCTTAGAGCTGTTAACCTTGTGAGTGCACTAGCACAGAGACGGTGTCACGGACAAAGTTATGACAGAACAAACCTATATCCTGGTAGTGACCTACCCGACAGACTTGTATATAATCACTTCAAAGGTGCTTACTAGAGTAACGTCCTCTAATAGCGTGTACATATTTTAGAACACTATGAAGCATGTGTGAGTATTTGACGACAGCGTTTTCACAAATGAGAATATGCACGGTTGGCGTGATCCATTAGATGCCTCACCGCTACCAGATAGATGTTTTGCTTCATTTTCTTTTATAAAGGACTTCTGTGAATGATGTGTCAACTCGTTTTAGAAGAATTGTGTGCATGTGTGAAGAAGTGTACATTTCTGTGTGGACTCAGGGACCCCATCAACTAGTGAGGAAGCTATCTGGATGTGTGTGACATGAAACATGCTTATCCCCCTACTCGCACAACAGGCAGTCATTTTGGGTGTTTAGCCAATTGCCTATCCATTCTGTTGGAGATGGTGACATCACAGACTCTGCAGTCTATGGGCCCAATTCATGAAGGTATTTTGCCAGAATTCTGGTGGAAAACTCCTTTAAATGTCACAAAACTTGTGTATCTCCATGACTTGAGTAATATTTCTGGTGGAGATCCACCTACTTAGGTGGTGTGTGCGTCTTATCCTACTCGAACAGAACCTTCATTAATATTGGTATGAAAAGGGCCCTACATATTGGCCTGGCCCTCAAAATCACTGCCTTGAGTGTGTAGGCTCCAAGTCCACTTTATCATGGATATTAACCATGTTGTAACTGTTGAGCTATATTTGGCTCGCTTACTTCAGTGGCAGATGTTTTGCTAACCCCCTCTGACACTGAAAGGGCAGCCATTTTCTCAAGAGAGATAATACTCTTCTCCATCCATTTTGTTGCGGTGGCTAAATGCTACTTACATCTTCATATACTTGTTCGGTATGACTAGTAAACTTTTTTTTTTGTATTTTGTACAAGGAAATTCTATCCTCTGTTCCTGGTCTTTATTTCAAGCCCCCCGTTCTGCCAAAGAATAAGACTATAAACTCCAGCCACGGCATTGTCCACATCAGTAGGGGTCAAGGTGGTGGCAATCTCATGACATATCTACATGACTAATTCCTCAGTTGTCTCCCAGCCCTATCCACTTTTGAGCAGATGCAGATATAGGAGACTTTGCTGCCGGTATCTGGGCATGTGCCATATGGGCCGGGAAAGCACACACATAGGTAAAGAGTGACCATCACCATCTTGATTTCTATGGATGAAGAGTGTGACACATTCAGTATTTACCATCCCATCCATGAGCAGTAGGAGGTTTCAAAAGAAGACCTGGGGCAAGTTTAGCACTTTCTGGCATAAAACAAAGGTTTCTTTTTTTTTTTTTAGCAACTCCCTTAATTATATAATGACCCCATTAATGTCAAGTACTGAATTGATTATTGCAATGATAGCATAACTTTTTGAGTGGCGTTAAAGCATAAATTCATGCTTCAATTATATAAGCTGCTGAATATTCTAGTGAAAAATTTAGGTGGCAGTTTAATCCAGATCATATGAGAAAATATCAGCCTGAATATATGGCCAATGTTCACACGATCCTTTTTTTGATCCTTTTTTTTTTTCAGGTCCTGATTTGGAAAAACCGCAGTGCAAAACAGCACTGCTGATTTTCCGACTGTTTCTTCTGCGGATTCCTCTGCGGGTTTTCAACAGCACTTTCCTATTGGTGCATGTTGAAAACAGGAGCGGAATCCGCAGAAAGAATAGACATGGTACTTCTTTTTTTCTGCAGGCAAATCCGCGCGGATTTGCCTGCGAAAAAAAGGATAGTGGGCACAGCGGTTTTTGTTTTCCATAGGGTAACATTGTACTGTACCCTGCATGGAAAACGGCTGCGGATCTGCAGCCTAAAAACAGCTGCGGATCCGCAGCAAAAAAAGGATCGTGTGAACATGGCCTTACACTGTTTTATCCAAAAAATCACAAAAAATGCAAATTGAGGACTGAAATTACAGCAGTGTGAATATCCTCTTTCAATTTTTTTTTCTTTTATAATGTGTACTTATGTGTACCAAACATGGTTATTTTATTCTTTCCCTCATCTGCTTATTGAAGGAACCTAAGAAAAAGACACCACTGTAAAACTATATTTTCTCTCCTTTAAAAAAAAACAAAAAAAAAACAAAGATTAATATATTAATGTGTAACTTATAATTAGCATTGCTTTTCTGCTGTGTAAAATAAATACTAAACTTGGAAAAAAAAAGTAAACTGATACCCTACAATTAATCATAGGATATAGTAAACTCTAGATTTTATTGAATGAATTATATTTAAAGTGTGCAAGTTCCATCACAAGATGATTTGCTGCACACACATAAAAAAAAGTCAATTTAATATTTTTTCTGCAATTGAAGCTTAGCCGTACTCTACAACCTGTCAGGTTACTTTCACTGTATTTAAGACATACTACTACTATTACTAGGGACAGATCAACTGCGAATATTTTACTTGTGTGGCAAATATCATCTAGATAAATTCTAACATGTAGAGTCAATCTCCATTGCACTAGTTGCATGCATATAGTTATTGGCATTGCAAGCCTTTTACAGATTTTTTTTTCTCCCTCTTTTTGTAGACCCATAACTTCTTGGCTATCTAGCTAGCAACCGTGTACTCTCCCATTGCTGACCTCAGCACGGGAAGTTCCATCAACTATACAATATACTGCCATTCCATGTTATTCAGACTTGTTTTAGCTCACTCCTATTCAGCCACAAGGAAACAGGAACAAAACAAACATAAAGATCATGAAGGATAAACATACCAAAAAAGGCCAAAATGAAATTCCAATAGTTCTCATATATTTGCATACTGAAAGTGTGTAGCAAGCCGTATAGTGATATGTTGACAGGTCACTGAGTACCCATATGGATACCTCCACTAGGACATAATTGGCTTTCACATATACCATTCATTGTGTTGTGGGTAGAGGGGTGCAAGATGGTTTCCAAATCATACTCGCTTATACCTCATTCACACGTCTTTTTTCACGTACAAGCTCTGTCATTTGTTTTTCATGGATATAACATGTACATGTTAAAGTCAGCGCTCTTCTCATGTTTGTTTTATTTTTGTGGACCGTATTTCTGCAAAAAATAGCAAGGAGACATGTATTTTTGCGCTGAGGACAGTCGCTCATATAAGTCAGTATTTTACCTTTTTTTAACTCGGTATGTGAAAGCCAAAAGCAGAAGTGAAACAGATGAAAAGTATAATAGAAACCTGTCACCACGTCTGCATTTATCACCCCCTCCTGGTTTTGGCTTACAGATACTGATGCAAAATACTGACCGAATACTGAATGTGTGAATGTGGCCTAATGAGACGCTCCAGCTTAGGGCTGTCCCACACGTCCAGATAATTCCGGTACCGGAAAATATCGGTACCGGAGTTATCCGTGTCCGTGAGCTCACATAGGCCATACGTGCGGCACACGTGTGCCGCCTGTGTGCCGAGTGGGTACCACACAGAGCGTGCAGGAGACAGCGCTAAAGTTTAGCGCTGTCCCCTGCATCGTGCTGAAGCCGCGATTCATATCTTCTGTGCAGCAGCGTTTGCTGCATAGAAGATATGAATAATAGTGTTTAAAAGAAAAATCTATCTGTCTGCCCCCCCCCCCACCCCCTGTGCGCCCCCCCGCTGTTCTGAAAATACTCGCCCGCTCCCTCGTTGGCTGTCGCGGCTTCCTGTCCTGCCTTCCTGCCTTCTACTGTATGCGGTCACGTGGGGCCGCTCATTTACAGTCATGAATAGGCGGCTCCACCCCTATGGGAGGTGGAGCCACATATTCATGACTCTAATCGGCGGCCCCACGTGACCGCATACAGTAGAAGGGGCGGCCAGCACAGGACACTGCGAGGGACGCGGGTGAGTATTTTCAGAACAGCGGGGGGGCGCACAGGGGGTGGGGGGGCGGCGGACAGATAGATCTTTCTTTTAAACACTATTATTCATATCTTCTATGCAGCAAACGCTGCTGCACAGAAGATATGAATCGCGGCTTCAGCACCATGTGGGGGGGACAGCGCTTACTGCATGCCACACGGAGACTGTCCGTGTGAGGTACGTGTTTTACACGGACCCATTGACTTTAATGGGTCCGTGTAATACGTGCGCTCCCACGAACACTGACATGTCTCCGTGTTTGGCACACGGAGACACGGTCTGCAAAAAATCAATGACATCTGCACAGATGCATTGATTTTTATGGGTCTACGTGTGTCAGTGTCTCCGGTACGTGAGGAAACTGTCACCTCACGTACTGGAGCCACTGACGTGTGAAACCGGCCTTAGGGTAGGTTCTCCTCTGTGAAAGGACATGAGTATCAGCCAATATATACAGGAATGGTGAAGGGGCCTAATGGGCACGTCCTCCTTTCATGGTGCACAGAACCGAGCAGGGAAATTTAGGGGCACAAACTGGAACCAAGCTGAGATTTTCCAGTAAGGAATCTGCAGGAGTCATTATTTTGTGTAAGGCCCCTAGTAGAACCAACTTTGTTTTGTTGAAAGGTTATTTCTTAGCCAGAAGAAAAAACTCATGGAAAATTGCGGCACTGGTCCACCATGGTGGAGAGATATTGAACATGACCAAGAGATGAACAATATGGCCATACCTGGTTACATCCAATGGTGTGGCATCGCACTCCAGGAAGCTGAATATGCTACTGAACCTTATTAATCAGACGTGTCCAATATCTGCCCACACATTATGCCATTCATGGTCAGATTCTCATGCTGTGGAGCTTCTGCCAGCTCTTTTATAAGTAAATACTAGTATTTCCCATTACATAATTTTGTGGCACCTAAATATGCTATTAATCTTCAAACTGGGTTTTACCCTACCCCCTCTAAATGTGGCATGTGCCCACACAGTCTGACATTGTCCAATCTGTGCTGACAGTGTAGCGAAACACCATAACGAGAAGAGCAAATATTTTGCCCCAGTTTGTAACCCAGTTTTCTCCTCTGAAAACGTCTTGAACATACACTAATGGAATCTAGAACTGTCCAAACTCCCTAATCTGTCCCAGATAGTCACCATGCCAACAATCATGTCACTTACCTGCTGCTGAACTTCCTCAGGGCTCTAGATTTAAAAGTAGAGTTTAGCAAAACGATAAGCAGGGCCTTGGTCCAGTGGCCACAGTGCCAGAGAACTGTGGACCTCCTACATCCCTGGTGCTTCTTCTGCCTAGTAGGTCCTGTGACGCATCCATGACTTTGCAGGGGCCTACTAATCAGAGGAGTCAAAGAGGACCCCTTGGGGTAGTAGGAAATTTCCCATGATCTGTTCCAGTAGTGACTGTAGGAGCTCCTATGAATCTTTTCCTCAACTCCATTTGAAGGCCATGTATTTGAAGATCTATGATCTGATTTGTAGTCACTGCTTTTATCTATAGAGTGTACGTTTCGTTTTTTTTTTTTTTTGGCAAGCTTGTGCATCATCACAATTATAATTAACATCATTTGATGCAGCGGGATCCAAAGTAAACAAGCAGTCATCTGCTATTTTAATGAAAAGCTAATGATGTGCAAGAATAGACATTTAACCAGCTAGGATCCAGATTAGATTTCTGGTTGCACACAAGCAAAGCGTCAGTCTGCAACTACATGGCATCTTGGCGTATACTCATTGTCTTCATACAGTCGACACAGCCATATTAGGGATCCACCATTCCTGTGCTTTTATTATTGCTGTTTCTGGATGCCCAGCTCCCCTACGCAGGTGCCATTGTTGCTTGCATGGGGTAAAGCGATAGTGCGCAAGTATCTCTATACTGTCATATTCTAGGCAACCCTCCATCTTTTACGTCAGCTGTGCCTCCAAAAATGACGATGATAAAGATTGTTACATTTAATGGCATTAGGCCCATAGCAACCAATCACATGACTGCTTCCATTTTTTCAGGTCCTGTCTAGAAATGAAAGCTGTAGTCTAATTGGTTGTTGCTGGCAAGGCCAGTTTTTCTATTACACAATGATAAAATGGGTTCATTGTCCCCTACATGTATAGACAGTATTAACACAGGATTAATAATGGCTGTCTCTACTGTCTCATGAGCATTTTGGATGGCAAAAACAATCACCTCACTAACCTGTGGTGCTTAGTGTGCCATTTCCATAGGTCGGCCATGTTGGTCACTGTATGTGTGGCATCAGTGGAAACCAGAGAATATCACAGCTTGATGGTGCTGTTCAGTGTATGTACAACGTGCACCAGATTAGGATATAATCCTGGTGTTTTATTGTTTTATTTTGGGTGCTAGTTTTGATCATTTGTGTGCGCTAAGAACTAGATTATTATTTAAAACGTAAAAAAAAACAAAACACAAGTTGCAATGATAGAAGAGTTTTGTGTGGTGAAATGATCTGCAGCAATATGAAATCCAATGGTCCGCGAGCTGTGAGCGTCCAGCTGCTGAGAGACTACAACTCCCAGCATCTCCGGGCTGGCTTCTCAGCAGCTGGATGGGCACAAGCTGCAGGGCACTGGTAAGTACACTGTATATAGTAGTGGGATTCCAGACATCCTTGCGGTATATACGATGCATGTGCCTTTAGTCTTGTTTTTGCATGGATTTTCAATCACTTTAATTAGACCGGGTGAATATTTGCGGTTCTCCTGTGAGAACATCGTGTGAGTCCTTTTGAGATGTGAGCAGATGTTTTTAAAAACTTTGACGCCCATAACAGGGCAACAAACCAGCAACTGGCAGAGAGAGACAGAGCGAGAGGGGTTAAAAGTGCTGAATACAACCAGCGTATGTGAGAGAGCGGTCCTCCAAGTCATTGGAAGCTCGTAAAGGGAGTCTGTCGGCACACAATAACTGATCAAACCAAGCACACTCGCTCGGTGCACCGTCTCATCTGGCGTGTTTCCATCTATCTCGTCCCCCTCTTCCGTGATTGACCGCTCTGGCTTTACAGGAGCCGGAGAAGGACAGATACATTGAAAACAAGTAAGTGGAGGGCGCTCGGAGAACATTGTGCTTGGTTTGGACAGTCGTTCCGTGCTGACAGACTCTATTTGAGATTAGTCAGTGTATTTAGGCCTGTCACGTAGAGTTCTACATGGATCTAATATATATAATAGGCTGACATACTGAAACGCTTAGATTCACATGTAGTGGGTGCACCATGGCTCTTGCCACACAGGTAAGAATATAGTGGCAAAAACCTCAGATTGTTTTACCGGGAGTGGTGGCAGGTTTAAAGACCTTCACTTATCGTAGCTGCAAAACTGCGACAGAAACTATTTAGAGGTTTTGTCAAGTGGTTCTAGGCTGTGCGGCCAAAGCTGGAGCCCAAACACTACATCTGAAAAAAAAAAAAAAAGCCAATGGTTTGGTTCACACTTGCTGAATTTGGCGCGAGTTTTGTACACAGATTTAAAAACTGAAATATTTATCATTTCTGCATCTGCAAACATGTTCTATATTAGTGTTTTGTTTTTTGTTTTTTTTTTGTGGGAAACATACCAAAAATGGATTGGCAGATCAGTAGTTTATTTCCGATTTTGAGCTGACCCTCGAATACAAATCTGACATATCTCCACAGTTTTCCATGGACAGAGTGGTCCGTGAAGATATACAGACTCGAATGGCCTCATAGACTATCCCAGGTACCAGTGCTATCCGTGAAAAACACGGCTGGCCCTCGGATGTGAAAATTGGCAGTCTGAATGAGCCCAAACTGTGATCCCGGATGTACCCTTCATCTATTTCTCTGCTCCCTTGCTTGGGGAGTTGGAAATCCAGCTGTTACTCCCTGTAACAAAGTAGTAGCCATTAGCAGTGACTCTGAGCTGGGTCAGTCTTACTACCCCATTATCAGTATATTCTCAGCTGGTGTCTATAACCAGCGCTAACGCTCCGTCCTTCCACAAAGCCTTTTAACCTGTCACTCTCTGTCCGCGCTCTCTCTGCCCTCAGTAGTGTATCTGTCTGTGTATGTAGCTGATGATCTGTTATTATTAATAAGCATAGTGCAATTAGACATGTATTAAACTCATCCCTGAGTGTTGGGAGGGGGTGAAGCCTTTTAACCCATTCTATGCCTTACAACAAAACATCTTTCTGGAGAGTAGATAAAAATGGGGTTCTGCCAGGCTCTTTAATAATGAGAAGTGAGATCTTTGCTGTCTAGCTGTCCTGTCTTCTTGCCTGTGTAGCGACCTCCTTCCAGTGAAGAGGGTCATAAATGAGTTTGTACGCTGATCTATGTAACCCTGTCACCGCCACCACATAAGAAAGTTGCACTCGCGTGGTAGTTAAAGGGTTACGTCTGTTTGCCTCCTCCCTCTTAGAGGGAATAGAGTTGAATTATTACTATAGTGTGTTCGCTATTGTGTGAGTTTGGGCGATAATGTGTTATTATCACTAGTGGGTACAGACTGACTATAGATTCTATATCTTTGGATGGCTGTATGTGGTTTAAGATTTAATTTGTATTTTATTTTTTGTCGAGGTGAGGCTGTTAAAATGTAACATGTCATTGACTAAAAAAAAAAAATATATAAAAGGATAAAATGCAAAGAATTAAAGTACTACTTAATGCTATGTGTTGTGTGATTATTGATGGTAGTCATCTTGGATTCTAGCCATGGCCACACTTCTTACAATGGTGCCCATCTTGCCCAGTGTGGAGCACCCGATTACACCCAACTCCCACAATGTATGTCTTGCACAGACATTCTCCCCATCAGACGTCTGATTGTTATTCAGAAGAGATAAAGGGATGGTACAGGATTAGAAAGATCTAACTGCAGTCTTCCAGAAACAGCCAAGCCTTGGGGTTGTGTCTGGTGACCCCCTGTCCACAAGATAGGCAAGAACTTGCTGATGGTCTCACTGCCACCCTCTCTCGCTTCTGAGAACAGGGCTCTGCCGCCTTTCCTGAATAGTGCCCAGGTGTACATGTGCGGACTGTGCTCCACTCATTGCCTATGGGGGCTGCTGAGCGCTGGATCTGCTGTTCATCAGACCCACAGACTATGAATGGAGTGCAGACTGCACATGCCCACCTCCCAATTCAAAATGTGGCTACACAGTCCCATTCTTGTGATATCTGGGGGGACGAGGTCCCAATGGTTGGATTCCAAGATATCTGCAAATGTTGCCCTAGCCTATGAATAGGGGATAGCTTCATTTTGTGGGAATAACTCGTTAAAGTGTTTAGTTAGCTCAGCAAGTTAACACCACCTCACGTACCTTGCTGGATATTTGATCACTGGTGCCACCACCAAATTCAAGAACAGAGTACTGAAATGTGCCAGAAGAATGGAGCAGAAGCCATGCAAGCACGTCACTAATCCATTCATTGCCTATGGGACTGCCGGAGATGGAGTAAAACACTTACAACTAATCTGTCATCAGATGTTGCAAGACAAACCTCCTTCATTATTAAATACATCTTACTCCCGATGAAGCTGATATACTTACTTTAAAAATCCATGTGAGAATGGCTGGATTATCCTATCTGAAAGTTTACCTGCCAGATATTAAAATGAGCATTTTGAATCCAGCTCTGCTCCTTTTTAATATGGATTAAACAGCCATACTGCCACGGATTTTAAAAGTAAATACATTAGCATCATCAGGTCTACAGCGAAGTTTTTCAAGCAGAAAGATGTTTGAGATACTCATTGTTGGAGTTATGCTTTTCCTGAAGAGGTTTTGACAGGTTTTTTTTCGCAGCCTTTTGAGTGGACTAGTTTGGAGAGGTTTGAGGTTCTGCTTCAATGTAGTAACATACACTTTTTATTTTTCCAATAGTGCAAAAAACAAAACGAACAGCAAGTTTTCCATGGAAATATATTAAACCATTTTTCTGGAGTTAAGGTGATTTTGGAGACCATCTGCTCCAAAAAAACACTTGTGTGCACAAAGCCTAAATTCTTTACAACTTTTTTGTGCATAACATTTTTTATTTTCGTTAGATCACTTTGGTGTGCATTACAATTTTTTTCCCCTCACACTGAAGTAATGTCTATAATCCCACTCTAATTAAAAGATCACTTTATTTCAAATTTATCACTTAGAAACAGCTCTGTGAAGCACGGATACAAAGTAGAAGTAAAGCAGAAGCCTTCCAACTTGCAGCCGTGTTTTATGGATCCATATATTTATGTTCACACTAGGCATTTTTTCAGCATTTTTTTTTTCCTGCAGCAAAACCTGCACTCTTGATTTAAAAAAAAAAAAACAGCGAAAAAAACCACAGGTTTTAGAATGCTTTTTTAGGATCCCAAAGTTCAGCTTTGCTTCCAAAGCAGAAGCATGAACACAGGTGACCAATGCAAGACATATGTTCATGAAAAATAGAATTAGACTTACCGGTAATTTGGTTTCTAATAACCCACCATGACAGCACACCGTAGGATGTTACCCCTTTCCTAATAGGGACAGGAAACACAAAAGAGGTCAAACAGCTGCTCCCACATCCTCTCCTCAGTGTTATAATTATAAGGGACCACAGGAGTATGAATACTTCAAATTATATTTTGTTTGCCTTATTTGAATAATGCAAAAATTAATAAGCAAGGGGAGGGAATTACCCATGCTGTCGTGGTGGGTTATTGGAAACCAAATTACCTGTAAGTCTAATTCTATTTTCTCTAATAACCCTCCACGACAGCACCCCGAAGAAATACCCAAGAGTAATAATAGGGAGGGATAATAGCCTGGAGGACTTTTCTCCCAAAGGCTATCTGCTCGATGGAAGCGCTGGTTTCTCAGCCCAGGAGACTGACACCGCTCTGGTAGAGTGAGCCGTGAACTTCTCTGGAGGTTAACCGCTCTGGATTTGGTATGCCTCATTGAGTGCTTTCTTGGCGATTGTGGATCTGGAGGTTTTCTTCCCCTTATTCTGACCCTGAAGATGGATACACGGATTCTGGTCTATACTACACTTCTCCGTTTCCTGGAGAGAGTGAACAACTGTCCTCCGTATGTCCAGAATTTGGAACTCTTTCTTTTTAATTCGTCAGATTTTGATAGAAGGAGGGAAGGATTATTTCCTGGACCCTGTGGAACTCGGAAACCACCTTTAGGTAGGAATGATAGGTCTAGTAGAAGAATAAGTCTGTTCTCCAGGAATCTCGTGGTGGCTGTAGTTTTGGCTACAAGAAAAGCTGTTTTCCAGGAAAGTTTGTCCAAATCTATAGAAGTAAGGGCTCAAAGAGTGGTAGTGTGATCCCTTTAAGGACAATATTGAAGTCCCAGGAAGGGACTAGATTTGTAATTCTAGGACGTAGGCGAGGTGCTGTGGTTATCTCTTTACCCAGCAGTGGTCGGCTAGGGTTTGGTCAAAATAAGAACTTTGAGCCACCACCTGGACCTTGAGGGTACTAGGTTTGAGACCTTTCTCTAGACCTTCTTGCAGGAAATCCAGGATCAGTACGATGTTTGGTTGATGCAAGTCTGGTTGTTCAGATGCACTCCATGAGATGATCTCTATATCTTCTGATATATGGCATTTGTCACTGATTTCCTACTTCAGTGCAGCATTCTAATAACTATCTGAAAGACCCCTGGTTTTCAAGATTGAGAATTGCAGCTAAATCTAGACCTGTCTCTAATCTTCCCTTCATCTCTAAACTCCTTGAACGCCTGGTCCACTCCCGTCTCATCCGTAATCTCTCAGATAACTCTCATCCCGACCCTCTTCAATCTGGTTTCCGCTCTTTACGCTCTGCTGAAACTGCCCTCACTAAAGTCTCTAATGATTTACTAACAGCTAAATCTAATGGTCACTACTCCATGCTAATTCTCTTGGATCTCTCCGCAGCATTCGACACTGGATCATCGGCTCCTCCTCACTATGCTCCGCTCCATCGGCCTTAAGAACACCGTTCTCTCCTGGTTCTCCGCCTATCTCTCCGACCGCTCTTTCACTGTATCTTTTGCTGGTTCCTCCTCCTCTCATCTTCCCCTTACTGTTGGGGTTCCTCAAGGATCAGTCCTAGGCCCCCTCCTCTTCTCTTTATATACCGCCTCTATTGGACAAACAATCAGTGGATTTGGGTTCCAGTACCATCTCTATGCTGATGACACCCAATTATACACTTCTGCTCCTGATATCACGCCTGCCTTTTTAGAAAACACCAGTGATTGTCTTACCGCTGTCTCTAACATCATGTCCTCCCTGTATCTGAAACTGAACCTGTCAAAAACTGAACTCGTGTTTTATCCCTCTACTAACCTACCTTTGCCAGACATTGCCATCTCCGTGTGTTGTTCCACCATTACTCCCAAGCAACATGCCCGCTGCCTTGGGGTCATACTTGATTCTGAGCTTTCATTCACCCCCCCCCCCCCCATCCGATCACTGGCTCGCTCTTGTTATCTGCACCTCAAAAACATTTCTAGAATTCGACCTTTTCTTTTGACTGTGCAAAAACTCTTACTGTTTCTCTTATTCATTCTCGTCTGGACTATTGTAACTCTCTACTAATCGGCCTCCCTCTTACCAAACTCTCCCCACTCCAATCTGTCCTGAATGCTGCAGCCAGGATCATATTCCTCACCAACCGTTATTCCGATACCTCTATCTTGTGCCAGTCATTACACTGGTTACCCATCCACTCCAGAATCCAGTACAAACTTATTACCCTTAGGCTACTTTCACATTAGCGTCGTTCGACGCATGTTGCAATGCATCGTTATGTAGAAAAAACGCATCCTGCAAAGTTGCCCGCAGGTGGCGTTTTTTCTCCATAGACTTTTGTTAGCGAAGCATTGCGACGGAATGCCACACGTCGCAACCGTCGTGTGACGGTTGCGTCGTGTTTTGGCGGACCGTCGGCACAAAAAAAGTTACATGTTTTATTGCGCGTTGTGTCCACCATTTTCAACTGCGCATGCACGGCCAAAACTCTGCCCCCTCCTCCCCGGACATTACAATGGGGCAGCGGAAGCGTCGTAAGACTGCTTCCGCTGCCCACGTCGGGCATTACTTTCACAACGCACGTCGGGCTGACGCATAGCAACGGCCCCGTGCTGACGCTAGTGTGAAAGAAGCCTTATCCACAAAGAACTCCATGGCTCAGCACCACCCTACATCTCCTCCCTGGTCTCAGCCTGTTTATGGTTATGCTGTAATGTCTATTGTCTGTACAAGTCCCCTCTATCATGTAATGCTGCGGAATATGTTGGAGCTATATAAATAAAAATTATTATAATTTAGAAGCCAGGCAGACAGGTGTAACTAATTGGGATCCGGATGATGAATTGGTCCCTGGTGAAGGAGGTCTCTGGTGGAAGCGTTACAAGCCCATCTACACTTGCTTATAGTAATGAACCAGCTTTTTTTGGGCCACAAAAGTGCCACTAGAATCACTTTGGCCTCTTCGGATCTTATTTTGTAGGTCCCTTGATAGGATTGACACCGGAGAAGGCGTATGTCAGTTTCAATTTCCATGGGTGAACTAATGCATACACCCCCAAGCAGGCATCATCTGGATTTGGGGGGGAAAAAAATGGAGCCCACTTCGCGTTCTGACCACTTGCGAAGGTCTACTTCCAGAAGACCCAAACTTCTGGTAATATCTGAAAGACCTCAGGGTCCATACCCCATTCCCCTGGATGAATCCTCATTCTGCTGAGGAAGTTGGCCTTTATGTTGATTGACCCCTTTATGTGAAGAGCAGACAAGGAAAAGATGTTCTTCAGCCCAGGAGAATATTCTTGGTGAAAGATTTCAGATCCTCGTGTCTCGTGCTCCCTTGGTGACGGAGGTGGGCTCCTGTTGTCAGAGTAGATCTTCACATGGATATTCTGAACTAGTGATATTTCAGCTCTGAGTACCTCTTCTACCACCTTTAGTTCCGTGAAGTCTGACAATTATTTGCTGGCTTGGACCAGAGTCCTTGGAATACATCCTGGGAAACCCTGGCTCACCCATCCCTTTCTGATTGCATCTACTTTTATGGTGATCATTGGGTTCTGCATCCAGGGGACACCTTTGTCTAGGTTCTTTGGACTGAGCCACCAGGCTAATGAGGCTCTTACACAAGGTGGTATCACGATCTTTCTATTTAAGGACTCTGGGAATCCATCCCAAGAATATGAGTCTGTAGTATTCTGGTATGTGCCTGGGCCCATGCTACCATCTGTATGCAGGATGCCATAGATTCAAGAGCTGACATAGCACACCTTATCGACACCACCTTCTTGCTTTGCAATATGTTTATCCTTGATCTTAAAAAGATCTGCTTTGGTTTGGCAGAATCTAACAAGACCCCCAAGAATGTCTGTGTTGTTGAGCGAACCATGTCCATTTTTTTGAGGCCCACTAACCTTCTCAGGCACGACAGGATCTGAGTTGTTAGCTGCAGATGTTCCTGGAGTATCAGTATTAAGGGAGCCACCAGCAGGAAATCGTTGAGGTACGGAACTAGGCATATAGCCTGACCATATATGCCATGACTTCGGAAATGATCTTAATGAAGATCCGTGATGCAGATGATATTCCGAACGGGAGAACATTGAACTGATAGTGAACTATATGTACTCTCTGGACATGTGTGAACCTTAGGAATTTTTGATAAGTTGGATGAATAGCAATGTGATAGCATGCATCCTGTAAATCGATCGTCGCCATGATGAAATCTTGATGTTTCAGAGGGACTGTTGAACTGACAGATTCCATCTTGAGCTTCCTGTATACTATGTACTGGTTCAGTGGTTTCAGGTTGATTATGACCGGATGTGATCCGTTTAGCTTCCTTATTAGGAAGAGGTTGGAATAATGTCCTGTTTTTTCCCTTTCTGGGACTAGGGAGACTACCTTTGAGGATAATAGGATAATACTCCTGCTATCAAAGTGGACTGTAGCTCTGGAGAGGAAAGTTGCATTGTTGGCGTCATGGTTTATTTTGCCGCTGGGTGTGGGGAAGAAAAAGATTTCTGCCTCTTCCACCTTTCAGGTAGCTCCAACCCAACTTGCCTTTTCCTCTGTACTGAGGAGTAGGCTCCTGAGAGGTACAAAAGGGTCTTTTCTAGAACTTCTAGGCTCAGGCAGGGTCTTCTTTTTGTCCAAAGCCTTCTCTAATAGGTCATCAAGGGCAGGACCAAACATATATTTCCCTTTAAAGGGGATAGAGCATAACTTCTTCGAAGTTATGTCCCCACTCCAGGATCTCAACCAGAGAGCCCATCTTACAGAGCGACAAGACTGATGACCTTGCAGCCACTCTTATGGATTCTGCTGAGGCATCTGCCTGGAACCTTGTTGCCTTCTAGAGGTAGAAATGCCAGAATGTCCTCCCTAGGAGAACCTGTAGACAGGTGTTCTTACAGCTGTCCAAGCCAACGGTACATGGATCGAGCCACACAGGTAGAAACGGTGTTGGTATTTAGTAAATCCGTCAAGGTATCCCAGGATCTTCTTAAAAGACCATCCATCTTGCGCTCCAGGAGGTCCCTCAGTTGTGAGGAATCCTCAAATGGCAGGGTAGTCTTTTTGGCTACCCGTGCAATCTGGATGTCAATTTTTGGTATTTCTGACCAGCATGCAGCTGCCTCATTGTCCACGGGAAATCTGTCCTTCTGCTCAGTGGGAGTGTTCAGCCTTTTTTCTGGGTATTACCACTCCTCTAGTACCAGATCCCGAATGTTTTTATGGATAGTAAATACTTGTTTTTTCCTTGACCGGAGACCGCCAAACATGTCTTCCTGTACTGTCTGGGAAGTTCTCTCCTCCTCTATCTCCATAGTTCTCCTTATTGCCATAAGAAATTCTTACAGACTTTCTGAGGAGTAGTATTTCTACTGTAGAGAGGGAGGTTTCCGGGTACAGACCTAGCTCGCCCTCCTCCAGACATTCTTCTGGAATGGACATTTTGTCCTGAGAGTCATTGTCCCCTTCCTCTTTCAGGCTAAGTTTTCTCTTTTTAGGCCCTGGAGGGATACTGTGGGGTGTGGGCTGGGAGAAAGCAGCCAAGGAAGTTTTGATCTCCTTGCGGACAAGACCCTTGATCTTTTCCATTAAGGAAGGTTGTTCCTCCCTGATGATCTTCTCCCTACACTCATAAGGGATTTTTATGTGAAGAAGCCAGTTTCTTCATGCAGACTGCAAATTTGCGTGAAGCCTTGGATTTGTTCCCTGGTGCAAGTTTCTTGTCCCCCTGAAAGGGGAGAGGGAATATTAGGATATTGTACCTGCACTCAGGGGACAGACACCCAGTGCCAGCATACAGGTGTTTCTCACAAAATTAGAATTTCATCAAGAAGTTAATTTATTTCAGTTCTTCAAAACAAAAAGTTAAACTCATATAGAATAATTACAAGCAGAGTGATCTATTTCATGTGTTTATTTCTGTTAATGTTGATGATTATGGCTTACAGCCAATGAAAACCCAAAAGTCATTATCTCAGTAAATTAGAATACTTTATAACACCAGCTTGTGTTATGGAAGCCTAGGTTGCTTTGATGGCAGCCTTCAGCTTGTCTGCATTGTTGGGTCTGGAGTCTCTCATCTTCTTCTTGACAATACCCCATAGATTCTCTTTGGGGTTAAGGTCAGGCGAGTTTGCTGGCCAAACAAGCACAGTAATACTGCTGTTTTTAAACCAGGTATTGATACTTTTGGCAGTGTGGACAGGTGCAAAGTCCTGCTGAAGAATGAAATTTCCATCTCCAAAAAGCTTGTTGGCAGAAAGAAGCATGAAGTGCTCTATAATTTCCTGGTAGATGGCTGCCCTGACATTGGAAATTATTAAACACAGTGGACCTATACTAGCAGATGACATGGCTCCCCAAACCATCACTGATTGTGGAAACTTCAAACTAGACCTCAAGCAGCTTGGATTGTGTGCCTCTCCACTCTTCCTCCAGACTCTGGGACATTGATTTCCAAATGAAATGCAAAATTTACTTTCATCTGAAAACAACACCTTGGACCACTGAGCAACAGTCCAGTTCTTTTTCTCCTTGGCCCAGGTAAGATGCTTCTGGTGTTGTCTATTGGTCATGAGTGGCTTGACACAAGGAATGCGACACTTGTAGCACATGTCCTGGATACGTCTGTGTGTGGTGGCTCTTGAAGCAATTACTCCAGCAGCAGTCCACTCCTTATGAATCTCCCCCAAATTTTTGAATGGCTTTTTCTGAATCCTTTCAAGGCTGCGGTTATCCCGGTTGCTTGTGCACCTTTTTCTACCACACTTTTTTCTTCTCAACTTTCCATTAATATGCTTGGATACAGCACTCTGTGAAGAGCCTGCTTCTTTATCAATGACTTCCTTCTGGACATCTGTCAAGGCAGCAGTCTTCTCCATGATTGTAAAGCCTACTGAAAAACTAAAAGGACCTTTTTAAATGCTTAGGAAGCCTATGCAGGTGTTTTTTGTTAAATATTCTAATTTACGGAGATAATTACTTTGGGGATTTCATTGGCTGTAAGCCATAATCATCAACATTAACAGAAATAAACACTTGAAATAGATCACTCTGTTTGTAATGACACTATATATGAATTTCACTTTTTGTATTGAAGAACTAAAATTAGTTAACTTTTTGATGATATTCTAATTTTGTGAGAAGCACATGTACTTACTGGGACCAGCACCTCTTTTATAACACAGAGTTGGTCTTACCTTTAGGTGTCTTCCTTATCCGGGGCTCTTATATGGGTGACTGGATCCAGCACCTGCCCTTTTCATTAGAGGACCTCCTCCCCCTGATGTCCAGGTGTGGGGAGCAGGGCCCCACACCTATCTGTGCCAGAACTGCTATCCCCATAGCGGTCATTTTCAATGCGTTCCAGAGTGGAACACAAGGACCTTGGGACCACGTCATCATCCTGAGACCGGTGTCTGACGTCACTTCCGCAGCCAGCATGTGCAGACCTGGAAGTGCACGCACCCCAGGGCATGCATCGGAAAAAAACTGCTCTTCTCCCCAACAGACACCTTCACTGAGACGGGATCAGTGTCTGGGGAGGATAGGTAAAGGCCCCGTCTCACTAAGCGATTTACCAACGATCACGACCAGCGATACGACCTGGCCGTGATCGTTGGTAAGTCGCTGTGTGGTCGCTGGGGAGCTGTCACACAGACCGCTCTCTCCAGCGACCAACGATCAGGGGAACGACTTCGGCATCGTTGAAACTGTCTTCAACGATGCCGAAGTCCCCCTGCAGCACCCGGGTAACCAGGGTAAACATCGGGTTACTAAGCGCAGGGCCGCGCTTAGTAACCCGATGTTTACCCTGGTTACCAAAAAAAACAAACACTACATACTCGCCTTTCGGTGTCCAGGTCCCTTGCCGTCTGCTTCCTGCTCTGGCTGAGCCGCCGTACAGTGAGAGCAGAGCGCAGCGGTGACGTCACTGCTGTGCTCTCACTTCTCACTGTACGGCCGGGAGTCAGTGAGAGCAGGAAGCAGACGGCAAGGGACCTGACGGACATCAGATGGTGAGTATGTACTGTTTGTTTTTTTTGGTAACCAGGGTAAACATCGGGTTACTAAGCGCGGCCCTGCGCTTAGTAACCCGATGTTTACCCTGGTTACCAGTGAAGACATCGCTGGATCGGTGTCACACACACCGATTCAGCGATGTCAGCGGGGCCTCAACGACCAAAAAAAGGTCCAGGCCATTCCGACACGACCAGCGATCTCGCAGCAGGGGCCTGATCGCTGGTACGTGTCACACATAGCGAGATCGCTACTGAGGTCGCTGTTGCGTCACAAAACTAGTGACTCAGCAGCGATCTCGCTAGCGATCTCGCTATGTGAGACGGGGCCTTAAGCCTGTCGGTTCCCTGCTGCCCGGCTATGTACATTTTTCTCCGGGTGTCTGTGGCTGGCACAGCACACCATCAGATGACCTCTTCATCCCTGATAGGGACAGGGAAAACACTGGGGGGAGGATGTGGGAGCAGCTATCTGACCTTTTTTGTGTTTCCTGTCCCTACTAGGAAAGGGGTAACATCCTATGGTATGCTGTCCTGGAGGGTTATTAGAGAAAAATACACATACAAATGTAGCAGGTGAGGTAAATTGAATTGTAGCACACCATTTACTTTCATACTTTAGTCTGCCATTAAGCTGCTCAGGCATTGTTCAATCTGACACCTTGGTGGACCACAGGCATTATTTAATTTTATACCTTGTAAGCCAATGTTTACTTTTTACATATCCTTAATTTAATTAAACTGTACTAATCCATACTGCCATCGCCAGTGACCAATACAAGATGGCAAACCTGGGAATATCACAAAAATAAATAGATTTCACATACTGCTGTACTTGCATTTTTTCCCATTAAAAATGCTGCAAAATCTGATACATGCGTTTTTGCAGCTTTTTTTCATCACCAATTGCTTTCAATGGGTGAAAAACGCTGGAAAAACGCCGAAAGGGACATGCTCTATTGTGCAAAAAAACATGCAAAGCATAGAATATTGGACAAAAAACCAAGGTGTGTACATGTGATTTTTGAAATTTCAGACTTTGCTGGTACTGTAAAATGCAGCTGAAAATTGCATAAAATACGCCTGGTATGAACATAGCCTTGTTGCAGAAAATAATCTTACAGGTGGTAGCATTATAACCGATAAGAACCACCGCGCCGGTGTTTCCCACGCTGTCACACAGATGACAGCGTGGGAAAAACCATAGGAAGCCAGTAAAACACAAACAAAAACTAAGCAAATCTGCAAACATTTTTATACCTGAGTTTTTACTGTGGATTTGACGGACTCAAATGAAGTCAAAGGGTGAAAAACACTGCAGAAACGCACAAAGAATTGACAAGCTGCAGAAAAAAAACGCACTGCAAATACTCAAGGAAAATTACTGATCATGTGCACAACACTTCAGGATTGTCATTGACTTAGCTTGCATAAGGATTCCATAGTGTTTTTGGTCCATTTCTGCGCAGAAAGAAATGCTGCAAAAACGCATTAAAACGCACTGCGTGCACATAGCCAAACACTCAGTAATCAGAAGAGCTGATAGACAGGTTTGTAACGTGACACAGCTAAACTCAGCTGCACTGCTCCTCTAACCACAATGACTCATGCAGGAGAATGGCCCCGGAGACGAGAGTTGTGTTATTACAGCTCTCACACAGAAACCTGAACTACACTCTGTAGGGGGAGAGGGGTGGTGTTATTCTTTCCTTTCAGTGTTGCTGCCTGCTTATGATTGGTCAGCATCATACAAGGAGAAAAAGTTTAAAGAAAAAAAATTACACCCCCCTAGTGAAAACTGTATGAACTCATTAAGAGCCAAATACTTGATTTCAACTTTCTCTGCAGCATACAGGCAAAGTTAAAAACAAAATGTTTTACTCACTATTACAATGTGTATCCAGTTAACATGAAACATCTGGTGAAAGGGCCTCTTTAAAAAAAGAGCAGAGTGGGAGATTTCTGGGTTTTTTATGTGTACCACTGGGCAAAAAAAACCAAGAACTAACAAGTGAGTAGCCCCATAGAATATGAGTCCGTGCGCTGTCGGTGAGATGACTACAGACCCTACATGTAGAAATTCTATGCCAGCCACACAAAACAAAAGCCACACGTTTGTCAATAAGAAAAAAAAACATTTAATTTTAAAACATCCACATATTTGTTACAAACGTTTCCACTGGTCCAATTCTACAACAAATTAACCATATGATTGTTAAAACTATTTACAACATTTCAGTCTGCGAGCTGATGCTTTATTACTCGGCTATATAAATACAGTACTCTGACAACACAAAATAGGCCACGTTTTCACGGCTGTAAAAAGCGAGGGAGGGACACGCATTCAATTCTGTGGTCACAGATCACCTTTATTATATACAGAATATTGCAGCTATGTACAGCGTGCGGCTCTCGGCTGTTGTGGGTGTACCTCCCAGTAGGCACCTCAGGGTGTGCCGAGAGTTCCACCTTCACAACATTAGGAGCGCCGTGGATGGAAATGCACGTTTTAGGGTCTAAACTAAAAGTAAAGCCACTAGTTTAATACAATTAGTGGTACCACTGTAGCCCGGGTACAACAGTGCCTGACCCCACAACTGGCCTAACCTGTCAGAGCTCAGCTTCCATGTCTAACACTGCACGGTGACTGTGTGCTAGGGGAAACAAGGCCAGTCTTCTATTAGACAGTACTGATCGAGGTGTTCACTTTAAGGGGCAATTAACCAAATATGCCGAGGCCATATAACAACCCCGCTGCGTTGTGAAACACTGTCTGATTTCATGTGCCTGCATGGAGATATATTATATATATCATGACATCAGATGGCGAGTCACAACGTACCCAATTGTATGACTGACTTACAAGTAAGGTGCATAAATACATCAAATTGCCTAATATTAGAGGCTGTTCATCCATGGCGGCCTTAAAGGGAACCTGTCATGTGAAAAAAAAAAACGCAGATATGGGGTTAATCTGCAGGTTAATAGCGTTCTGAACCTACCACTTGCACTTAGAGCCCTGCTGCGTTTTTTTCATTTGACAGGTTCCCTTTAAATCTTTTTCTGTATGGTCACAAAAGTTTACAATGGGATTATCCTGAAGGTATGAGCTCTGTACAAGGGCTAGTAATAAACATGTATGGGGTCGTGCTGCTGGGGCGCAGCAATCAGCAGTTATGGATTTATTGCCCTTGCAGTGGCATCCACGCTGGATGAATCTCTACTAGGGATTTTACCATTCTGAACATTCATGGCATATCAATCTCATGTGATGTAGAAGTCTATCTGCCAAGGTGAGACCACTGGCGCCCCCCACAGATCCTAAAAGTGGTAGCTATGCCCATGTGTGCAGCTACTATTCATTGAGAAATTAAAACCGCCAGATACACTGAACTGTCTACTATAAGTGGAAACCAATGAGTGAAAATTAGCGATGAGCGACCATGCTCAGTTAAGGTGTTATCTGAGCATGCTCCTGTGCTAACTAAGGCTTTACAATGTGCTCGAAAAATATGTTCGAGTCCCCGCGGCTGCATATTGCACGGCTTTTCGACAGCCGCAACACATGCAAGGATTGTCTGTTTGGTAGGCAATCCCTGCATGTGTTGCGGCTGTCGAACAGCTGTGAGACATGAGGGCGCAGGGACTCAAACATATTATTTGAGCACATCGTAAACCCTTAGTTAGCACAGATAACACCTTATCTAAGCAAGTTAGAGAGCTTGTAAGTGCCGCTTTAAAGATGGCCTGGCTCACTGGAAAGCATTATTGCCTGCCTCTCTGGCCAACTTCAGTGCCACTGCGACACAATAATGCGGCTGGTCCAAACCGTCAGCCAAGCAGGATGGCACCGGACAATATGAGAAAACCCCTTTGGTTGATATGCCATATATTTTATCTCACGAGTGTCGATGCTATACTGGAAACCTGTGAGAAGTGTTGATGTCACGCACACAAATACTTTTAAGCCTAGGTTTTCGCTTATACACTAGACATTTCATTAAATAGGTTACAATGGATCACAGAGTTTTGCTGCTTCATGTTTTAGGATGAGGCTGAATACCGCAGAGGCTGCCATAGCTGTACAAGTATGCCTCAATAAAAGGTTACAAACACTTTGAGACTCATTGCAATAGTTGGAAACACTTTTCCAATTAGATCAGATGTCTTCTAATGATCATGGAGCCCACTGCCCTCTAGTGGTACAAAAAATAGTAAAAGACAGGTCCAAATAAAGTTAGGTAGCGTAATTAGATTCATTTAACAAAGGAAAAGGTTTCTTCACAGAAGCAGGGAAAAAAAAAATAATTAAAGCCAATGAGAACTGTACAAGCGTATTCACCTCCAGTCAATAAAAAAATAGATATATCACAGCTCACGAACATATACATATCTGTCAGCAGATTTGTAGAAAAAAAGTGGGAAAAGTAGTAGACATGAAAACAAGCTTTACTTGGACTTCCTCCGTTTGGGTTGAGGGGGGCTGGCTCCCGATTCTGCAAGAAACACAAAAACGAAGAAATAACTGGTTACTAAGAGCAGCGGATAGAGAACATTTGCCAGAGGACTGATCAAGTAAATCCACTGTGGTGGCATCATGTTCGGAAGGAGATTACTGTACGGCTGTACACATGAGCACTGCTAGGCCACATGATTATATGTCCTGGTTCCCAGTGACCCCACTTCTCTGTCTGGGGATCCAGTGGGTAGGTCATCAATACGAGATGCTGGTCTGATACCCGCTCCAGCAGTGGCCACTAAATGTTCTGGCCATGCCGTTCTGCTCTGTACATTGCCATTACCAGACTAGATATCAGATGGCGGGTGCAGAAGCAAGGTGTTGCACCACTCCGATCTGAAACTGATCACCTATTCTACAAAATAGGTCATCGATATGGAAGTCCTGAACAACTCCTTTAATGTACTGGATGAAGGAAACCCATTGATGCCTCCACACTGTAAAAGCCACTGACTGTACACCACCTTTTATACATGCCGGACTCACGCTCAGTCATATGTATCTGCTGGAAATTATTTGGCTGCTTTCCTTCACCTTTCGCTGAGCTGGATGCAGAGCTGGGACGTGCTGAACGCTTTCGCTGTCCACTTTCCATACTATCCTGAGTCATGGGAAACTCTTCTGCTCTTGAATTTCTTCGGCTTGGAGGCCGCGACTGCTCAGCTGGTTCACTATACAGGAAAAACGATGCAATACATCTTAGGAAGCGGAGATCTAAAAGCCTTGAATTAGTCGTTTTATGCACTATCACATGAGTGTATCACCATGCACGGTCTATCTAGGAAGGTTGGACAGATTGTGGCATTATTAATGCTGAACTATTGTACAATGAGGAAATCACAGGCCACAAGGTGCTTTATATGCCAATGTGGTGTACTGCAGACATCAGTGTAACATCTGCCTCTCTTACTACACTAACAACCCCAAACACCAGTCTATTCTAAACCTCTCCATGGTGGCAGAGATGTACACCATCAGAAATGTAAGCATGAAGAAGGAATACAAGTACAGAAAATGCTATGACAGTGGGAGCATACAAGCAGTAGGCACATTGCTCCAGGAGACCTGGAAACATTAGGGTTCTGCATACATCCACTAATAGAATGTCCATCACATGCTTATTCCCAACCTAACCACTTGTTACAGAAAATCCCAATACAATCAGCGAAAGTGGTAACTAAGCCATCTGGGCAAGGTCTAACAATTTAGAAGCCCACAATGGACAGCAGGTGCACGGGTGGCATTCGCACCCGGGCTCTGGAGTCTAGGGGGCCCAAGAGATCCCTTTCGTCCATATGAAAAGACTATTTCTATTAATGACCTGTGATCATTGGGGGCCCTGTTGGGAGATTTTGCATCCGGGACCAAGAGCTTCAAGTTACACTGCGACGGTCCTACTAATGTACCCAAGCAGCGTCAAAGACCCTGAACCTGCCTGCCTTCAAAGACCACAGGTCACTATCGCGAAGACTTGCACCTATCTCGGAGGTCCCATGACAAACACCAGCCCCAGTCCTACTTGGTGCCACAGCTGCTCTTAGCTGAAAACATTCTTCATTGATTTCTATGGGAGTCCTGGATACATAGACATTTATAGCATAAGATAAGAATATCAGCTTGAAGAAGGAGTCAGAAGCAAAGATGCACTCACCTTTCCACTGTATCCTGTGACTCTGGATCTAAAAAAAAATAAAATATATATATGTAGCTTATGCTTCACACACACTGAGGTTCTGTCGAAGATCACTGAGCAGATTACATGTAATCTAAGCACGATTTCCTCGCTTGCACACCTGCTGTGGATGGCAAAGAAAAACGGCCAAGGGGAAGGAATATAAATCGAGACTGTCCCAGACAATATGAAGAAGAAAACTTACTACATTTAGAGAATGTCTGTTTAGACACCAGTGCAAAGAGGAGGGATAAGCAGCTGCCAGACAATGCCAACGCCGCTCATCTCAAAATGATATGGTCTGAAAACGTCCACTCTTTCATGATGGTTTTCATACATGACGCCCAATGTATGTGTGATACAGCACCTTCATGGCACGGAAAAGCATTACATGACATCTTACCTACGATATCTGGAACAGTTTGCTTGTCACTGACTGCACCTTCCTCCTGCCCAGTGTTCTCAGAAGGAGCTTTGTCAAGGGAAGGTTAACAAAGAAAAGAAAGGTATTGAAAGCAGAGAAGCCACCAAAATGGACTTTCATCAATATCCAAAAACAAGAACATGAGGGTCATGTCCACTCAGCAGACGTCAACCAAAGGTAGCATGGGGAGTACCCAATACAGAGGAAACAGGGAGGAGGAGGGGAGGTTGCAGCCGTGCCATGATTTTAGAGTTATCAGGATGGAAGAGTCTTTGCCATTATAGTTAGACTTTAAGGAAGGAAGAAGAAATATGAGGAGAACACAAGGCAGTGGATGTAGACAGAGCTTCTAGCCATCAAAAATATGGGTCATCATGTCAAAAAATCTCAGTTCACCGGTCTCGACACTGAACAGGTCTGAGTGGCAACTAAGTGGTCCAACAATGGGCAGGGGTCTTACCATCTACCTTCACTATAAAATCATCAGTGTAAAATCCTGCATCGTAGAAAAGGTCATTAGTCTACTACTGTATATTCCCTTCTGGTATACACGACATTCACATACATCTTTCCTCTTATATTTGCTCAGTGATGATATCGACAACATCTAGATCTATGATAACGAGGGTCTCATAATAAACCTTGATCACCAATAAATAGCATAAAGGGAAGGTGTCATGAAGACAATGCCTTTTCACAAAGAAGTCAACAGTGTGATTGGCATATGAGTTGCTCGGTCCGCCATGTTTTCTGCTGGAGAACTGTTGCATTACTATGCTTTGTCTTTTCAGTAGGTCATTCACCTAGGTTTTCATAACCGTGGACAATTATTTATTATTTTGTTTTTGTATTTTAGCTGCCGAAACCACAATACTCTTGCAACAGTTTGAATGCAGAGCTAGTGTTATAGAGGTAAAATAAATAATGCATTATTGTAATTACATAAAATATACCTGTTTCTAAGATCTGTTCAGGAACGGTTTCATCAAAGGTGGTGCTGATCCGTTCCACTAGTGACGCTTCGCTGGGTTTATCAGCCAACAATAAAGGTTCAGAAGGGTAAGACAGAAGGTCAACAGGAGTGTTCGCAATAGGACCTACAGGATCCAAGGAAAGTGTGGACGTACTACTGGTCTCAGAAGAAATATGGCTGCCTTGTGGTATGGTTCCTCCTGGCATACCAATAGAGAGGACATTTGCATCAGAGCATTCGGGAACTGAGCCAGGTACATCAGTAAAGTTGTCCTTTTCAGTTCTGGAATTTTCTATGGAGGGGGCAGTCATGGACTGGTTTGTAGATATCTCCGGGTTGTTGTCCAGTGTTGGTGATGTTGTACATTGTGATGGCGCAGGAGAACACAATTCTGGAGTTTTTCCCAGCTGGGAGCTACCATCTTCTGAGCTGCTCTGCATTGGAGGAGGTGGTAATGGCAAAGGTGAGGATGACTGGGAAGGTGTAACCTGGGGTGCGTTTTGCACCGGGCTTATAAGGCCTGGTAGAGTGGTAGGAAGGCTAGAGCTACTACTGGTAGGAGATGAAGCAGTAGATTGTCCAGGATACTGAATATTTTGTGAAATATGCAAAGGTCCCACAACGGCAACAGACTGAGGCACCAGGTTAGTGCTGGAAGTAGGTATATTACTTTGCTGAGATCCTTTCATAACTTGGATGATGGATGAAGAATTAAAAAAGACTGGAGTGATAAATTGTGGGCGACTATTCGCCTGGACAGAGGCCTGACCTTCAGATACAATAACCTTATTACCCACATTTGGCATAGTAACCACAGTTGGTACCAAAGTAGGCTGCAGATGTGAAGCCATGGAGTAAGATACACTTGCAGAAGTGGTGATAGGATTTGATGTCACAAAGACCGTAATCTGGCTTGAAGGCAAACCACTGGAAACGTTTGGGGGACCAGCAGGTCTCTTCAACGATGAGCCAGGCAGGGTCAGTTGTACATTAGCACTAGGCTCTGCTGTATCTAACCTAGACTGAACAGAATTTGTTTCTGGGATCTGTTGTGTGTTTGTTACACAATGGGATTCTTTATTTAATGCATCTCCTGATAAACCAGCACCTTCTGTTTTTGTCTCCCCTGTGGGCATCTGCATGAGTGAAGTTTCAGGAGACGGATTTGAAGGCTTCATATTTACATTGGGGGTATTTGAATGGTCAAGTAATTGACTTAATGATGTAGGAGCATCTCTCATGGCTGGGGAAATGGCAGCCAAGGCCTCACCACTCGGAGGCTTTGGGATGTCTATATACAGTGCATCTTTCTTAGGAAGCTCTTCGGGAGATGTCATCCTAATGTGTTGGTGGCCACTTACTTTAAAATCTACTGTAGCTTGTTCTTTAGCAACCATCTGCATACATAGTGTTTCACTCTCTGAAATCATACTTGGGTTTTCTTTGATCTCCTCAGTTATGACAGCAGTACTTGGCATAGAAATAGGAGGATATTGTCCAATTGGAGCTGCAATTGCCTGGTTTTGCCCTAACATTTGGTTGGCTACCATGTTCCTTTGCATCTCCATGTTATGTAGAACACCAGGGGTTTGTGGTCCTCCAACCATCATTTTTGAAGTCTTGGAATTCTGCCTACCAGGACTCGGTGTTGTCTTGCGACTTGATGCAGGGCTTGAACGCCTGCTATTGCTGGGACTTGCTCGCTTGTTAGCACCATTTGGTGGTTTTCCTGAACCATTATCCATCTTGTTCACATGTTGGCCAAAAACCTGACTGTTTACAGTTAAACCAGGGGGAGCCTGCCCAATAGCTTTTAGGGTAGTTGGGTTCAAACCTTGCTGATCAAAGCCCCGACTTAGTGTAGGTCTCGGAGGTAATGGAATATTGATCTGAGGAGGGAAGAGACCCGCTATAGATGCATTGAGTCGTTCTGGGGAAAGGCTAATTTCCGAAGGTTCTGTGCTAGGAGGGCGGTTATTAGGAGTCTGTGGGTAATAAGGTCTGGGACTTGCTCTATTTGGGGTTTTAGGCCTCGATGACTGTGATGGGGTCTGAACACTTTGGTAATGGTGTCCATGAGAGCCTGCCATAGTGTTGGAGTGCTGTTGTTGGGGACTTGTACCTTGTCCCAAAGACAGAGAGGAAGCAGCTCCTGGTTTTGTCCCAGACATCATCATTGGATTTTGAGAGACAAGCAAGTGTGGTGCCATGCCGCCTTGGGGTCCAGAGGCTGTGGGAAGGTCAGGAATGTCAGGAAGAGGAGCTGCTGAGGATCCATCACCCAGAGGTGATCCAGATTGATTTTGCCCAGTTTCTGGGAATCCCATCTTTCTACCGTTGCCTCCTAATGATGCATTGGACACCATAGACATCCTTGGCTTGTCTGGAGAAGGTGGTATAGAACCAGAACCCTGTAAGTTTACCAAAACAGAAAAGTTACCACCTTGCTGCACGGGCATCCTCTGTGCATCACAGTTCATAGATGCCCGGGGGTTGAATACATTTTGCTGTAAGGGTAGTTTTATTGGTTTTTGGTCTTGTTGTTGCTGTTGCTGCTGTTGCATCATCAACATCATCATCATTTGTTGTGGAGGAGTCGGTCCACTTTGACCCGGTTGTTGTCCCAGCTGCATTAACTGAGGAGGAATCTGCTGAAGTTGTCTTTGCTCAATCCCCTGGGCTGGATAACCTGGAACAAAATTGTAAGTATTACAATAATATTGTGAAAAGGTAGTTAATGAGGTAATGAAGTCACATTCGTTCACCAGGTGAAAAGTAACACAAAGGTACAAAAGTGCTCAGCACAGTGCTGCTCTCCCAAGACATATAGTGAGGATAGACACAATGCCATAGAAACACGCAAGAGACACTTGAAGCTTCACTGGGTGCTTGTCACTCATTTTTGCAATGAGTGGGGTCTCAGCACCCAGACACCAATTAATCAAGAATCACTTTCAATTTTCAGAAAGTTACCCACCACAAATAGAAACTAACCAGAATTGCTTGCAGTGGAGCACTGGTGGCAACACTTCCTTAGTAGTCCTTGGGGAGCTTCTAATACAGGCGATGCTCAACTCTACAAATAAATACGCATAGCAATGATCATCTTCAAATAGTGGCCTTCACTAAGTCTTTCTTTCTTCATCTTTACTGCTTACATTCTGGCAGTACAAACTTCAGCACTGAAGACGACTGCTGGTGCTTGAGCAGACAGCGCCTTCGCATACTCCTATGGTACTACTAGCCTTCTAATGGCCAGTACATGCATAGGAGTATGCGAAACAGCCATCACGTCAAGTGCCAGTAACCCCTCCCCTACTGCTGAAGTTTGTAATGCCATAATGTAAGTAATAAGATGAATGAAGAAAGATTTGGTGAGGGCAACTATTTTATTTGAAGATGCTTTCTGAAAGTTATATTTTAAATTTTATGAATTAAGTTGCCACCCAAGGGACTGCACTTTTCAAACCACAGGTGGGTCGTGCTACTGCATCTTCACGTACCACCAACAGGAATTTCTGCTACCAGAACAAGATGGTAAGTCTAGTCAAACAAACTGGGGTGTCAGACAGATTTGTATAATTTAAGCACCAAGGTTAAATCACAGGTTATTGACTCATTCATACATAGTGCTTATTTGGAAGGTGTTTTCTATGCAACCAATTACCTTAAACTAAGAGATACCTTCAAAACTCATCGGAGAAAAGACTAAAGTAAAGTTATCACTTACAACTTGAGCATCAACTGTATCAGATTTTGCAATGGCTACGTCAGCTAAGCACCGTGTTTGCATGGTGGTCCAGAAAGCCATCAGTTTTCAGATAGTTACCAGTTGATATGCAAGAAACATAATTTGTGCCCACTGCCTTCCATTATGTCATTATTTAAATCACCAGCTATTAAGTTATCCAAGAACAATTTACATAGTCTTTTATGTACCATGGATGTATCTATCCATAGATAAAATGTAAGAAAAAAAAGAGAAGATATATTGTGTATAATTTATTTATTAAGAACTTAGCTTACCTGATGGCCTGTTCGTGAAATCTGAAAGCTTTTGCCCAGTCTCCAGGTTTCCCAGTTGGTCACCGACTATTCCAGTCTGATCAGAGTCCTCGATACGAGTCTCATTGGTGCTGATGAGAAAAACATGCTTTGATATTTTCCAGTCTTAAAACCCACATATATAATATATGTAAGTTCATATATTTCTAAATGTGCTATTAACATGAAAGTCTCATGTCAGTAAAAACCCATCCAGTCCACACAGGCAAAGAAATCAAACCATAGATGTCCATAAATTAAGTTATGTGTAATAATGAAAAATGACACAGGGAAAGTATTGGACAAACCTACTAAAATGTAATACTTTGTAGAAAAGCCTTTGTTGGTGATGACAGCTTCAAGACGCTTCCGGTATGGAGAAACATGTCAGTAAAAACCCATCCAGTCCACACAGGCAAAGAAATCAAACCATAGATGTCCATAAATTAAGTTATGTGTAATAATGAAAAATGACACAGGGAAAGTATTGGACAAACCTACTAAAATGTAATACTTTGTAGAAAAGCCTTTGTTGGTGATGACAGCTTCAAGACGCTTCCGGTATGGAGAAACTAGTTCCATGCATTGCTCGGGTGTGATTTTCACCATTCTTCCGAACAAACACTCTTCAAATCCTGAAGGTTCCATGGGCTCCTATGAACTCTGAGCTCTAGTTTCCTCCATAAAATTTCTATTGGATTGAGGTCAGGCGATTAGCTGGGCCACTCTAGCATCTTTCTTTTCTTTCTATGACGCCAATTAAGAGTTTCCTTGGCTGTGCTTTTGGGATCATTGTCTTGCTGAAATCCCTCATTTCATTTCATCATCCTGGTAGATGGCAGCTGATTTTTATCAAGAATATCACAGTACATTTGTCCAGTTCTGTATGCTGAAAAACAGCCCCACACCATGATGTTCCCACCTCCAAACTTCACTGTTAGTATGGTGTTTTAGGGGTGATATACAGTACCTTTTGGCCTCCAAACAGTCTGTATTAAGGCATCTAAAAAGTTAAATTTTGGTCTCACAGGACCAGACTATGGAGTCTTGCATGGTGAGCATGCATACAGGCCAAGTAGGTTGAGTGCATTACTTATATCACGCCATCTCCTTTTAATTGTGCACTCTGGAATCCATGGTCTATATGCAATAAGCTTCCTTTCCTGCACAGCTACTTTATAAACAACTCTCTTAATCTGTTGACCCTCACTGAAACCTGAATTCAGGACTCTGACACGGTCTACTCTGCGGCTATTTCTCATAGCAGCTTACATTTTTCCCATTATTTGAGACCAACAAACAGACTAGGTGGTGGAGTTAGCATACATCTGTCACAATGCACTTTCCAGGTCATCCCCCCAGTTCCATCACGCTCATTCCCTTCTTTTGAGGTCCACACCATCAGGCTCTTCCATCCCCTCTCCCTCAAGAGTAGCGGTCATTTACCGTCACCCAGGCTCACTCACCCACTTTCTTTACCATTTTTTGCCTGGCTGCCACACTTCATGTCCTCAGAATTACCAACCCTTATCCTGGGAGACTTCAACATCCCAATAAACAGCCCGACTTTCCCAGCTGCATCCCAGCTTCTATCTCTAACCACTTCTCTTAGCCTCTCACTGCTCTCAACCTATGAGATACACAAAGAGAGCAACACCCTTGATCTGGTCTTTGTCAGGCTCTGTTCAATCTCCTACCTAGATAACTCACCTCTCTGACCACAACATTGTCTCCTTCACGCTCACAAATCCTCACCCACCCCAGCACACTCCTAGCTACCACACATTCAGAAATAGAAATCTACAAGCCATTAACCCTCATACAATTACAGACTCCGTACACTCATCACTGTCCCGATCTGTCTGTACATCACTACAATGTCACTCTCAGAAGCACCCTGGATCAAGTAGCGCCCCTCACCCTCAGAACCTACACACAGAGTAAAGCAGCCCTGGCTCACATCATAAACTCGATTTCTCCAGCGATGCTCTAGGAGTCTCTAACGCCTATGGAGGAAAACTTGCACTCCAGATAATTTTATCTATTATAAATTCATGCTAAGAATCTATAACTCTGCTCTTCACCTCACCAAACAGACCTACTTCACCACCCTGACCTCCTCACTATCAAAAAAACCCTATAAAGCTCTTCGACACCTTTCACAACCTCCTCAGTCCGAAAGCACAGGCCCCTATCACAGATCTGTGCTGATGATCGGGCCTCCCACTTTACTGAGAAAATAGAAAACATCCATCTGGAAATCAACTCCCAGCCACCAAGTGCCACAAATCCAATCCCTCCCCACTCTCTACATTTGACCAGGTCACAGAAGTCTCCAGGCTCTTCTTCTCATCCTACTACATGCACTACTGACCTCATTCCTTCATACCTACTCCAGTCTCTCTCTCCAGTTATCACTACTCACCTAACTAAAATCTTCAATCTCTCCCTCTCTTCTGGTAACTTCCCCTCCTCCTTCAAACACTCTACCATTACTCCATTATTAAAAAAAAAAACCTCTCTCGACCCATCCTGCATAAATAACTACAGACCAGTCTCTAATGTTCCCTTCAACTCTAAACTCTTGGAGCGCCTGGTTTACTCCCGCCTTACCGATTACCTCTCCACTCACTCTCTCCTAGAGCCATCCCAGTCCGCCTTCCGCCCCCTACATTCTATAGAAACTGTACTCAAAGTGACTAATGACCTTTTGACAGCAAAAAGTAACGGTGACCACACTCTGCTCATTTCGACACTGTTGACCACCATCTCCTACTCTCTATGCTCCAATCAATGGGTATAAAGGACACTGCTCTCTCCTGGTTCTCTTCCTATCTTACTGAAAGATCCTTCAGTGTATCGTTTGTTGGTTCCACTTCGTCTCCTCTTCCTCTCACTATTGGGGTCCCTCAGAGTTCAGTCCTGGGCCCTCTTCTCTTCTCTCTTTACACGACCCCAATTGGAGAGACCATCAGCAATTTGACTTTCATGCTGATGCACACAACTACACACGTCATCCCCTGACCTTACCCCTGCTGTATTACAGAGCACCAGCGACTGTCTGTCCGCAGTTACCAACATCATGTTTGCTTTCTATCCGAAACGCAACCTTTCCAAAACTGAACTTCAGCTCCCGCAGTCTACTCACCTCCCTAAAGCTGACATCGCCCTCTCCGTGTGTGGCACCAGAACACCTAGGCAGCAGGCGCGCTGTCTGGGTGTTTTGTTTGACACCAATTTTTCCTTCACCTCCTATATACAATCTCTTGTCCACTCTTGCACCTAAAGAACATTTATAGAATCTGCCCCTTTATCACGATGGAAACAAAAACCTGATCCACTCCAGCAATCACTACAATAATTCTCTATTAATTGGCCTTCCCCTTACTTGACCTTCTCTCCAGTCCATCCTTAATGCAGCAGCCAGGGTCATCTATCAGGCTAATCGTTACTCGGACACCTCCGTTCTCCATTCTTTGCCGGTCATTGCACTGGCTGTCCATACATTATAGATTCCAATTTAAACTGCTTGTTCTCACCCACAAAGCTCTCCCCAGTGCAGAACCCCACTACATCTGCTCCCTCATTCCTATTTATCAGCCTACCCACTCGTTACGCTCTTCAAGCGACCTTAAACTAACACCTCCCACTCCCAGCTCCAAGACTTCTCCCTAGTTGCACCAATCTTCTGGAACGCTCTACCCAAAAAAATTAGGACTAACCATAAATTACACAGTTTTAGGCCCTCCCTAAAAACACACCTGTTTAGGGTTGCATATCATGATCACTAATTGAAATCCTTTTATATATAATCCATTCTCTACTTCTCTGATCAGAACCCTCCATCAAACGCCATCACTCCCAAAAGCACTACAAATATTGGATGCTGACTAGCTCATGCAGCCTTTATTTAACCCCCATTCCAGCAAGATGGCTGGACCATCATTGTAAATAAGCCCCTGTACTTTGTCACGCCCACCTCATTGTAGATTGTAAGCTCTTACGGGCAGGGTTGTCAATATCTTTGACTTATTGTATTATCGTTATCTTTGTTATGACTGTTGTATATGAACTGTTAAATTGTAAAGCGCTGTGGAATATGTAGGCACCATATAAATATTATTATTAGTTTTCATTAAAACAAGTGTACCCTCTGATTTCAAGTCTTTCTGTAGCTCTCCTCAGGTGGTTCTCAGCTCTTGGACAACTCTTCTGATCATTTGTTTCACTCCTCTGCTTGAAATCTTGCAGTGGCACCTGGTCGTGGAAGGTTTATGGTGAAATGAAGTTCTTCTCACTTCTGCATTATGGCCCCAACAGTTCTCACTGGAACCTTTAGTAGTTTAGAAATTCTTCTGCAACCAATATCATTAGGATGTTTTGCAACAATAAAGTTGCAAAAGTCTTGAGACAACTCACTGGTTTTATGCATCATGAGAGGTTTCTTGTGTGGCACCTTGGTAATGATGCATATCACTCACTTATCCAGCGCATCCAAATATTGAAGTGCTCCCTCTCTTTGACAAACATTTACATGATATGTTGGGAATATGATTATTTGTTTTCAAAATCTAATCCGTATTATGACAGGATTGTATGGACAGGACGCTACATTGAGGATTTATTTTTTATTAAAAAATGGCAGATCACCAAGTGTTTTTTAATTTTTGAATTGCAATGATCGGAATTTACAGTTTGTCTCAGAATACAAGGATCAAAGTTGACCTTTTCTAGATGTATTTGTTGAAGGACAAGTGGATAATGGTAAAATCTGTAGCAGATTATATCGTAAACCAACTATGGGTAATGGAGTTTTGCATGCGTCCAGTGCAAGCCGTATTCTTCACACTATAAAAAATCTGCCCATAGAAGAATTTTTTAGGGCGAGGCGTGCTTGTTCTAATGATGTTGAATTCAATCAGGAGTGCAAAGTAATTGCAAGGAGATTCAAGCAGCAAGGTTATTCACAGGCATGTATGAACAGGGCCAGAAATATAGCAGCAGTAGAAACGAGAACTATTTAATGGATCGCAGTATATGTGATTCTCAAATCAGAAGTACCGTATATACTTGAGTATAAGCCGAGATTTTCAGCCCATTTTTGGGGGCTGAAAGTGCCCCTCTCAGCTTATACTCGAGTCATTGTCCCAGGGGGTCGGCGGGGGAGCGGCAGCTGTCAAATCATACTTACAGTACCTGCTCCCAGCGCGTCTCTGCACGTTCCTGCTTCTCCGGCGCCCACAGCTTCTTCCTGTGCTCATTAAAGTAATGAATATGGAAGCATATTCATTACTTTAATGAGCGGTACGATGTGACCGCTGAACACAGGAAGATCACCTGTCAGTGAGAAGCTGCCAGGGACCGCGCCGGGAGCAGGTAAGTATAATGGGGACTGGAGGTTGAGTATTGAGCGATATTCACCTGTCTGCAGCTGTGTCTTCTGCGTCCTCTGCCTGTGACGTTCAGGTCAGAGGACGCGATGGTGCGATTAGTGTGCGTGCCGCCTTCTGCCTGAACAGTCACTGTGGAGGATGCGGAAGACACAGCGGCGCCTAGCGGTGGAACGCGGACAGGTGAATATTACAAGTGCCGGGGGCCTGCTCAGGACAAGAGATGAGTATGTGATTTTTTATTTTTTTTTTAATCGCAGCAGTCGGGTATGGGGCAAATGTTTCTATGGAGCATCTTATGGGGCCATAATCAATCTATGCAGCATTGTATGGGGCACATTATCTATGAAGCATCTTATGGGGCTATAATCAACCTATGCAGCATTGTATGGGGCACATTATCTATGGAGCATCTTATGGGGCCATAATCAATCTATGCAGCATTGTATAGGGCACAATATCTACGCAGCATCTTATGGGGCCATAATCAATCTATGCAGCATTGTATGGGGCACATTATCTATGGAGCATCTTATGGGGCCATAATCAATCTATGCAGCATTGTATAGGGCACAATATCTACGCAGCATCTTATGGGGCCATAATCACCCTATGCAGCATTGTATGGGGCCCATCATAACTTTATGGAGCATTTTGTGGGGCATATTTTATTATGGAGCATCTTATGGGGCCCATCATGAACTGTATGGAGCATTATATGGGGCTCCTGATTCAATATGGATATTCAAAAACACATAACCTACTGATGTCTCAATTAATTTTACTTTTATTGGTATCTATTTTTATTTTTGAAATTTACCAGTAGCTGCTGCATTTCCCACCCTAGGATTATAGTTGAGTCACTAAGTTTTCCCAGTTTTTTGTGCCAAAATTATGGGTCTTGGCTTATACTCGGGTCGGCTTATACTCGAGTATACACGGTAGTTTTTTTCTACACCATTTTCCATTGAATATCCACAAATAGTTAAAATTATAAAACAGCATCTTCCAGTTTTGAGGCAAGATGAAAAAAACTAACACCATTTTAGATAATGAAGTGCGATTTGTAGCCAAAAAATTCAAGACTTTGGCCAACATGTTGTCACCCAGTTTATATGTGGGATCAAATAATTCAGAAAAAAGAGCTTATTCCTGGTTAGAAAGTACAGGTAACTATAAATGCAACATGAGCAGATGTGGATTGTGTCAATATATGCAAAAAAAACTGCTAAATTTAGAGCAAAAGATGCACAGCATGATTACACTATCACATTTTTTTGCTAATTGTAATTCCAGATCTGCAATAAATTTGGTTTCTTGTCAGGCATGTAATGTGCAGTATGTGAGATCGACCACACGTAAATTAAAGTAGAGAATTAAAGAACATGTATCAGGAGCCGCTACAGGTAATAGCAATGATAAACGCTGTTTGTCAGGAGTGTCCAGACACTTCAAGGAGGTTCATGCTGGTGACGCAACTTCTATGAGAGTAACTGCCATTGAGCAAGTAAAGAGGGCAGTCAGAGGAGGGGACACAGGATCTACACTACGAGCCAGAGAGGCGGCTTGGATCTTAAAATTAGATACTTGTTTCCGTTTCCCCAAAGGAATGAATTATAAAACAGATCTGATGTATTTTTATTAAGTGATGTTCTCATGTATAAATTTAATAAAGATATGAGGTTTATGTATATATGTGGAGGTATTTATATATTTTATACGTATTTATATACATGAGTAAGGATATTGTTGTATTTGCAATATTGTATACTGTATAGACTTAGTGACTATAACATTTGTATAACACTCAGGTTGGGCAGGGTGTGTGACTTCGTCCAATGGGTACTCAGGTGTTTGATATATGGTTAATTGACGTGTATTGTGATTGGTTGTAGCCTTTTGTTATGTGCCTTTATAGATTGTGTTACGATGTGTTTTTGTTATGCTATGACTAAGGGCAGAACTGCCTGACACGTATCAGCTTGCTTTTACGAAGCACTAATAAAGGACAAGATTTTATTCTATCTCCATCCCCTCCATTCAATATCTGTATGAGCTGGACAAGTGCGTGATTTGCATTTTCACCTGGGAGTCGGCCAGCAGGAACTTTGTGGTGATCCGTGCACATGTCTACGGAGAACTGGAGTCCAACGCGTCTGGTTGGGTGAGCTGATGAAATCCTAGCATTTACACCTTGGTAATGAGACACTGTTTTATGGGCCATTAGTTGAACCAGCTGATATTTTTCACTAAGCGGCGGGATTGTTTTCTGATTACTGATATATTTCAGCTGGTGTCTTGACTTTCCATAGTTCAATACTTTTTCCCTGAATCATTTCTCATTATTACCATAATATCACCCTTAGAAACATATTTAGGTAGAAAATTGTTGACGTGTTCAATACTTATTTCATCAGCTAAAAAAATCTCTCTCTATAAATTATAATATATACATCTATCTGACAAGTAACAGCATTTCACTGCCCATGCATGCCCCAAGAAAGTTAAAAGACAAAAAAAAAAAAAAAAAAAAAAAAAAAAAGTGCTTTCTCTCCCATTTCGAACTTTGGGGGTTATTTATGAGGCATAGGGGTATGTACACACAACATTTTGTTTTTTACCTTTGGTGATTCAAACGTTTTTGTTTTGTTTTTTTAAAGGAATCCATTTTCAGAAACACCAGCTTTTTTGTGGCATCTTTAAGAAACTACAAAAGGCACCAGGTGTCTGTTTTTTTGGACTCCCATATAGACTTCCTTATTTATTTTGTAGCATCTTACAAGCAGAAGACACCAGAAGAATGGTCATGTCACCACTTTTAACAGTTATGTGAGCTTTGAATCAGTTAAAGGACTATGGAAAGACTGAACAGCAAATCGTTAGGCAGAGAAGTGCATGTATAGTCTTGAGTGTTTTTAGGGTGCTTTCTAAGGCACGTTTCCAGGGGATCTGCACATACCCAAATATACTAATGAGCACTGTAAAGGCACTACTTTGATGCCCTTAGATAATGGTCAGAGACAGGTTCTCGTCCTGCCGAACAGCTGTCTGACCTTTATTATTTATTTGCAGCTTATGGTGGGAAAAGCCACCACTGGCCAAATAGTTCTTTGTAAAAGTGCAAAATCCCTAGATAGAGCCATACACCTTTGACAGGGGCAATGAATACCAACACCAGTGTGAAAATGTGTGATAAAATGACAAACCAGCCACTCAGGCTCCTACAGAAGTAGCTGGTGTCTGGGTGAGGCGGCACCACACTTGGCTTGACCGCATTGCCACGTGGCCTGCCACAGAGGGCTCATGATATATGCACTATTTACTATTGGAGACTGAATGCTAGTGGCAGAGTCGTTTTTTGCTTAATATGGGTACTGTGCATTTATTGACTTTGTCCCCAACTGAAGGTAGTGGAAGGTGGAGGACGATCATCCACTCTCTACATCTCCTTCTCCATTGCCCTTACAAAGAAAAAATTGCCGAAAGTAGTAATGCGCTTAGTCAGGAGGTGTGGGCACATGCAAGAATGAGCTAAAAGTTAGTTTATCAAGTGTCCGGTCTTGGCTCTTTGCTTATAGGAATCTTTCACCAGGTTTTTGCCACCTAATCTGAAAGAAGCATAATGTGGAGAAAGACCCCGATTCCAGCAATGTATCACTTACTGAAATACTTGCAGTAGTTTTGATAAAACAGTGATCTTATCAGGAGATTATCACTAGAGGACTAGTAAACCTGCTGTCATGTAGTCCTCCTTATTCATAAGCTCTGCATAACGCCACCCACACCACTGATAGGCAACTGTGTACAAATGTGTATTGTATATTCTGTACATAAGCAGAAAGCTGCCAGTCAGCGGTATGGGCGGAGGTTATACAGATCTTCAGCAGATAAAAAGCTATTTTATCAAAATGTAAGCAGCCAAGTAAGGGATACATCGCTGGAATCAGGGTCTCTGCCATAAATTATGCTGATCTCATATGGGGTAGCAGAAACCTGGCAACAGAATCCCTTTAAAGGGAACCTGTCTCCCCCAAAATCGTAGATGAGCTAAGCCCACCAGCTTATCTACAGCATTCAGGAATGCTGTAGATAAGCCCCCGATGTATCCTGAAAGATGAGGAAAAAGAGGTTAGATTATACTCATCCAGGGGCGGTCCAGTCCGGGGCCTCCCATCTTCTTACGATTACGTCCTCTTCTTGTCTTCACGCTGCAGCTCCGGCGCAGGCGTACTTTGTCTGACCTGCAGTGCGCAGGCGCCGGGAAAGGTCAGAGGCCCAGCGCCTGTGCACTGCAGTACTTTGCTCTGCCCTCAACAGGGCAGACAAAGTACGCCTGCACCGGAGCCGCAGCGTGAAGACTAGAAGAGGACATCATCTGATGAAGATAGAAGGCGCCAGACCGGACCGCGACGCCCATCAGACCGGACCGCAGCGGGACCGCCCCTGGGTAGGTATAATATAACCTCTTTTTCTCATCTTTCAGGTAACATCAGGGGCTTATCTACAGCATTACAGAATGCTGTAGATAAGCCCCTAATGCCGGAGGCCTTAGCTCATCTACGATTTTGGGGGTGACAGGTTCCCATTAAAAAGGTATGTGCACACATTCAGTATTTGCAGCAGAAAAATCTGCTGCAAGCACTGATGGGTTGGAAGGAAAAACGAAATATAAAATACATGCTTTTTTCCCATTAGTATTGGTGAAATCTGCAAGGAAAAATTAAACAACGAGATGTCAGGATTCTCATTCACCTTGCTGGAACTAGGAAATCCTTCAGATCTTGTTACAAATTGCGCAGAAAAAATGCTACAAAAAAGTAAACGTAAACGCAACGTGTGGACAGACCCTAAAAGGGTAGTAAATAGTATAAAATAAATACATAGATTTACTGGCCTCAGTTGTCACGTGGGGATCATTTACAGTATGAACAGGAACCAGCAAGGCATTGCTTAAGATGAGATACATCATTTCACACCATTGAGCAGAGTTTTGAAAACCACCGAAAACCCCTTTACATCTGATATGTTCCCTGTTCTTAATTTAAAAAGTAGGGCTGTATCTGACAGCTCACACCAAGGTTAGCCAGAAAACCAGTGCCGAAAATTTGTCTTGCAGATGCCACACAGTGACCTGTTCTTTATCTCATATTGCCTCTGTCCTGCTTTACCGAGACAAAAGTTCAACTCGCCTCATGTCAAATGTGCCCTTGGCTGCAAATGACCTGTGAACCCACACATACGGTATTGTTCATGATTTTTTGAACTGTCATCTTTGCATACTTAAAGGGAACCTGTCAGCAGGATTGTGCTCAGTAACCTACACACGGTGTCAGATTGGCGCCATTATTCTGGTTAAAATTATATCTGGTTGAGGAAATCTGTCTTGTGGTTGTTGTTTAATCTTTATTTTCAGTTCTGAATTAATGATATGCTCGTGCTTCGGGCAGCCTGTGGGGGGTCTTCATGTGGTGCTCTGATTAGGTATTCACCAGTATGGCTTCTGACAGGTCACTGATCCCTCACTGACCTGTCCCCTAGTTTACAGAAAGAATAATACATATTTATCTTTGAAAAAGCATATCTAACTCAAAACTGAAAATAAAGATTAAACAACAAGACAGATTTCATCAACCAAGGTATCATTGTAATCAGTATAACGGCGCCGACCTGACTGTCTGTAGGTTACTCAGTACAATCCTGCTGACAGGTTCCCTTTAAGAAAATATGTCTTCATTTAGGGTTCAAATTGACAATATGGTTCCCATTCTCATTTTCTACCTACCTCATATGTTCCTCCCCTTGCTGGTTGTTCTTCTTCTTCCTTGGTGGCTTTTTCTTTTTAGGTTTAGCAGCATTACTATTCTGTTTGTTATTCATACCAAAGTGTCCAGCTGATATGTCACTCTGGAGCAGGTTCACCAGGAGAGGGCTGGTCAGAGTGACATCTTTATTGAGAGGGAAAGCTGGGTTTTGACCACAGGAAAGCGGATTTCCATTGCCCCCCTGACCAAATGCAAAAGGTAAACCATGGCCTGGAAAGTGCTGTCCAGGGCCGACACTCCCTGGCATGTTCTGCAAGTGCTGCTGGTGTTGTGCCATGTTTCCTTGTTGTTGCATGGAAATGTCATTTAAAATGGCGCCCAAATCACTGGCAGATTGAGCTGTGGCATCAGCATGGACTTGTTGAAGATGCTGGCCAGGTCCAGTTTGTCGGATGACCTGACCCTGCATATTACTTCCCTGTGAAGGATTACCACCTGCTGTGCCCTGTTGGGAAACAGTCTGCCCTGGGAACTGTAACATTTTGTTGGCCAGACCAGGGGTTTGTCCCCTTACTATCTGGCTAGGTCCTGCCATCACACCTCCAGGGTTTTGGTTACTAAATCCCTGTTTATTGCCCTGCATAATTTGCTCCATGACAGAATTCTGCTGCATTAAAGTTTGACCTTGAGACACCATCATCTGACTGTGAGGTGGAATCATTTGCTTAGGAGGTGTCATTCTCTGAGTCGCTTGACCCAAACTTTGAGATGTGCCCAACATCTGTCCCTGTGACATAAGCTGATTTCTTGAAAGTACCAACTGTCCCTGTGTATTCAAAGGGGCTTGTCCTTGAAGGTTCACCAATTGACCTTGGGAGGATATGATCTGCTGGTGCATGCCAAGAATCTGAGATTGAGCTCCTTGCTGGGGTTGGCCATGCAGACCACCAATATTCACTTGGCTCACCCCACCACCACTTGTCTGCTGGGCATTCAGGTTGTTATGAAGTCCTATGAGATTAGTCTGCATCATATTAGGACCACCTCCTTGCATCTGACTGTGGGACGCTCCATTTGTTTGACCACCTACAAGATGACACAAAAAACAGGGATCACAATCAGACACTATAATCCAATATGCCTATCTAATTTAACTCCTCAAGGCCCAGGAATTAAGGTACCTTCACACGAAACGACATCGCTAGCGATCCGTGATGTTGCAGCGTCCTGGCTAGCGATATCGTTTAGTTTGACACGCAGCAGCGATCAGGATCCTGCTGTGATGTCGCTGGATAAAGTCCAGAACTTTATTTGGTCGTCCGATCGCTGTGTATCGTTGTGTTTGAAAGCAAAAGCAACGATACCAGCGATGTTTTACTCTGGTAACCAGGGTAAACATCGGGTTACCAAGCGCAGGGCCGCGCTTAGTAACCCGATGTTTACCCTGGTTACCAGCGTAAAAGTAAAAAAAACAAACAGTACATGCTCACCTGCTCGTCCTCCAGCGTCTGCTTCCTGACATTTACTGAGCGCCGGCCCTAAAGTGAAAGTGAAAGCACAGCGGTGACGTCACCGCTGTGCTGTTAGGGCCGGAGCTCAGTCAGTGTCAGGAAGCAGACACTGGAGGACGAGCAGGTGAGCATGTACTGTTTGTTTTTTTTACTTTTACGCTGGTAACCAGGGTAAACATCGGGTTACTAAGCGCGGCACTGCGCTTAGCAACCCGATGTTTACCCTGGTTACCCGGGGACCTCGGCATCGTTGGTCGCTGGAGAGCGGTCTGTGTGACAGCTCTCCAGCGATCAAACAGCGACGCTGCAGCGATCGGCATCGTTGTCGCTATCGCTGCAGCGTCGCTTCGTGTGAAGGTACCTTTAAGGAGTCTTTTTTGCGCTGTAGATTTTTCTCTCCCCTTCATCCAGAGGCATAACTATTTTAGCGTGGAGTGTCATTTAAGGGCTTGTGTTTTGAGGGACAAGCTTTAGATTTGAATGAGATCAATCATTTTGTCCTATAATGGAATGAAAAGCTGGGAAAAAAAAAAAAATGACAAGCGCAGTGAAATAGTGAGAAAAAGAACACAATTCTGCCACATTTAGTTTTGTTTTATACAGTTCCTTACGCAGTAAAAGTTTTATAGAAATTTTTAGTGAAAAAAAGTAGTTTGTGTCACCGTTTTCCGAGACGCATAACAGTTTTATTCCTCCGTCGATGGAGCTGCTTGAGGGCTTGTTCTTTGTGAACTGACATTTGAGTACAAATAAAGTTTTGATTAGTTTTTACTGCGGAAACCAGTCAGCTAAAAAAACTGTAATTCTGGCATTTTAATTTTTTTTTGTCTGTCTTTTCCGTATTCACCTTACAGTATATTTTATTATTCCGTTAGTTTGGGCACTTATGCAGGTGGCAAGACAAAATCTGGTACAGTTTACCTGCCCATGTACACAACGTTTCAGCTCTGGCAAGTAACATTTTTCAAGAGATAACTAAAAGACTCGCTGAAGAAAAGAACACTGAAGGCACTTGAAATCGGCCTATTGCCAGAGTTGAAACGTTACGTAGCTATGCTTGGAATAAATATAACTTTTTACTTTTAAACTGCCATTTTTTGTTTGTATATAACTACATTTCTTATTATACTTTTAATTACGGTAGACTCCCTAGGGCACTGGAGACTGCGATTGCTTAATTGCCTATAGAATAGCCTGCAATACTAAATTTATGATCTCATGTGTCCAGCAACAGGCAGGGATTTATATGAGCTTTAAAGGGGTTGTCCAGTCCAAATAGATAAGTCCATAGTCTCGACCAGTGGGTGTGGCCTCGCTTCCATACATTTGTATGGAGGGAGGCGGTTCCAGCTAATCAGCAACGCCCACTAAATGGCCGCATCACTAGACAGGGCGCGGCTTCGATCCATACAAGTGTATAGAGTGAGGCCACGGGGCCGGGAGTATGTGTAACGCATACATTCCCTCCGGTCCTGGTCTGAAACGGCGAATCCCTGCAGCGCACAGTGCGTGCACTGGGGGAATTCATAAATCTGCAGTCACACAGCATGATAGCACATTTATCGATTTGGACCAGACAACCCTTTTAACCCCTTCCCGACCTGTGACGCCACATAGGCGTCATGAAAGTCGGTGCCAATCCGACCTGTGACGCCTATGTGGCGTCATGGAGGGATCGCCAGCCCCCCCCCCGTGGCTACGATTGCTCTGATTGGCTGTTGAAAGTGAAACAGCCAATCAGAGCAATTTGTAATATTTCACCTATGAAAAGTGGTGAAATATTACAACCCAGCCAGTCCGCTCCCCCGTGCTCCGATCCCCCCCCCCCCCTCATACTTACCGAGCCTCCCGGTGTCCGTCCGTCTTCTTCATGGGCGCCACCATCTTCCAAAATGGCGGGCGCATGCGCAGTGCACCCGCCGAATCTGCCAGCCGGCAGATTCGTTCCAGGTAAATTTTGATCACTGTGATAAAACCACAATCACAGTGATCAAAATAAAATTTTTCTTCCCCCACTAGGGTTAGGGCTAGGGTTAGAATTAGGGTTAGAACTAGAGTTAGGGTTAGAATTAGGCTATGTGCACACGGGGCGGATTTGGCTGCGGATCCGCAGCGGATTGGCCACTGCGGATTCGTAGCGGATTGGCCACTGCGGATTCGTAGCAGTTTTCCATCAGGTTTACAGTACCATGTAAACCTATGGAAAACCAAATCCGCTGTGCCCATGGTGCGGAAAATACCACGCGGAAACGCTGTGTTGTATTTTCCGCAGCATGTCAATTCTTTGTGCGGATTCCGTTTTACACCTGTTCCTCAATAGGAATCTGCAGGTGAAATCCGCACAAAAAACACTGGAAATCTGCGGTAAATCCGCAGGTAAAACGCAGTGCCTTTTACCTGCGGATTTTTAAAAAATGGTGCGGAAAAATCTCACACGAATCCGCAATATGGGCACATAGCCTTAGGGTTAGGGTTGGAATTAGAGTTAAGGTTGGAATTAGGGCTAGGGTTGGAAATAGGGTTAAGATTAGGCTTGTGGTTAGGGTTAGGGTTGTGGTTAGGGGTGTGTTGGGGTTAGGGTTGTGATTAGGGTTATATCTAGAGTTGGAATTAGGGTTTGGGGGTGTGTTGGGGTTAGTGTTGGAGTTAGAATTGAGGGGTTTCCACTGTTTAGGCACATCAGGGGTCTCCAAACGCAACATGGCGCCACCATTGATTCCAGCCAATCTTGCGTTCAAAAAGTCAAATGGTGCTCCCTCCCTTCCGAGCCCCGACGTGCGCCCAAACAGTGGTTTACCCCCACATATGGGGTACCAGCATACTCAGGACAAACTGGACAACAACTATTGGGGTCCAATTTCTCCTGTTACCCTTGCGAAAATAAAAAATTGCTTGCTAAAACAATTTTTGAGGAATGAAAAATTATTTTTTATTTTCACGGCTCTGCATTATAAACTTCTGTGAAGCACTTGGGGTTTAAAGTGGTCACCGCACATCTAGATAAGTTCCATGGGAGGTCTAGTTTCCAAAATGGGGTCACATGTGGGGTAGCTCCAATGATTAAGCACACAGGGGCTCTCCAAACGCGACATGGTGTCCGCGAAGGATTGGAGCTAATTTTTCATTCAAAAAGTCAAATGGCGCTCCTTCCCTTCCGAGCCCTGCCGTGTGCCCAAACAGTGGTTTACCCCCACATGTGAGGTATCTGTGTACTCAGGAGAAATTGCCCAATAAATTTTAGGATCCATTTTATCCTGTTGCCCATGTGGAAATGAACAAATTGAGGCTAAAAGAAATTTTTTGTGAAAAAAAAAAAAAGTACTTTTTCAATTTTACGGATCAATTTGTGAAGCACCTGGGGGTTCAAAGTGCTCACTATGAATCTAGATAAGTTCCTTGGGGGACTTACGCCCCTTATGTGAGGAAGCCAGTCAGGCGAAACGGCGCTGTCGGGGTCGCTGTGGAGCACTCTCTGCTGTGAGTTTACACTGATGTAAGTTTGATCTTTTTGGCATTATTTATGGGCACGGTCCAGTTTCTATAGCACGATGCACTTTTTTTCAGCTCTGCATTAGCATTAGGAGTTTGTTAATGGGCTTACATAGCCACAGATATTGTAGGAATTTTTGTTTCCATAATAATCCTGTCATGGTTTACTACAGCTCCTAGTTCTTTAGAATCACACTAGATTAGTGCAGTTGGTGTGCATATTGGTAAAGGTAGCCTGCAGATTTTATTGCCATTTTTTGCATTTCTCCTGCTGAGATGTTGTTCCCAGCTATTTTTACGAAGAGGTTTTCTTGTTGTAAATATTATTTTAACTATTGTTAATAAAATGATATATTTTAATTATATGGTTGAGTTTGCAAAAGCCTCGTTTTTTCCTCATTTATTTCATATGGGGAAATTGGTTTGACAAGTTCCTTGGGGGGTCTAGTTTCCAAAATGGGGTCACTTGTGGGGGAGCTCCAATGTTTAGGCACACAGGGGCTCTCCAAACGCGACTTGGTGTCCGCTAAGGATTGGAACCAATTTTTCATTGAAAAAGTCAAATGGTTCTCCTTCCCTTCTGAGCCCTGTGGTGCGCCCAAACAGTGGTCCCCCCCCCCACATATGGGGTATCGGCGTACTCAGGACAAATTGTACAATAACTTTTTGGGTCCAGTTTCTCTTTTTACCCTTGAGAAAATAAAAAAATTGTTGCTAAAAGATCATTTTTGTGACTAAAAAGTTAAATGTTCATTTTTTCCTTCAATGTTGCTTCTGCTGCTGTGAAGCACCTGAAGGGTTAATAAACTTCTTGAATGTGGTTTTGAGCACCTTGAGGGGTGCAGTTTTTAGAATTGTGTCACTTTTGGGTATTTTCAGCCATATAGACCCCTCAAACTGACTTCAAATGTGAGGTGGTCCCTAAAAAAAATGGTTTTGTAAATTTCGTTGTAAAAATGAGAAATCGCTGGTCAAATTTTAACCCTTATAACTTCCTAGCAAAGAAAAAAATTTGTTTCCAAAATTGTGCCGATGTAAAGTAGACATGTGGGTAATGTTATTTATTAACTATTTTGTGTCACATAACTCTCTCGTTTACCAGAATAAAAATTCAAAATTTGAAAATTGCAAAATTTTCAAAATTTTAGCCAAATTTCCATTTTTTTCACAAAGAAACGCAAAAATTATCGACCTAAATTTACCACTAACATGAAGCCCAATATGTCACGAAAAAAAACAATCTCAGAACCACAAGGATCCGTTGAAGCGTTCCTGAGTTATTACCTCATAAAGGGACACTGGTCAGAATTGCAAAAAACAGCCAGGTCATTAAGGTCAAAATAGGCTGGGTCATGAAGGGGTTAATGTGGCAGACATGGGGTCTTCAGTAGACCCCAAGAGGATAAGACAACACATCGGCACCAGGCAATTCAATCAAGTAGGGAGAAAGGAAGAAGGAGAAAGTAAGGGTGAGAATTGGGAGAAACGACAACAGTCACAATGGAAGCCTTCTAAATGCCACAGTCTTGCTTTACAGTGGCATTTTGAGGTTAAACTGTTGCAAATTAAAAGGACTGTCTGCACAGAATGACTGTTGAAACCAAGAACAGGCGCTCAGTGCTTCATGGCGGGGCCAAGCATCTAAATACACCTTCCCACCTGCTTGGTTTCCATCTATCTCCACCTTTCTCTGGCCCTATGAAGCCAGAGCTGTCAAAGAAGAGGGGGATAGAGACTGAGGAAAAACAAGCAGGTCGGAGCCAAGCATTTCAATGCTTGGCTCCTCCATGAAGCACTGGGTGGCAGGACTTCGTCTGTAGCCTGTATGCCCCATTAGTATGGGCATACAGGCTGCAGACTGCTGAAGAGAGTGATCACTGTGTGTCTTATATCAGATGACCTCCTTCCAGGCTGTGGGGAAGATGCTGCTTGGAAGATCACGCTGCCTCCAGAGCTTATTTTACATGAAATTACAAAACATTAGGGGTTTTGTTAAATGGTGACAAAACCAGAAAAAAAAATTCAGACAAATTTTCAATTTTTTTTCACCACTTTCAAAAAACCCCCCAAAAACTATGCATGTTTGGTATCTGCGTACTCGTACTGCACTGGAGAATCATAGTGGCAAGTCAGTTTTTCCAAAATACAATTGTGGAACTGCACTTTTTTTTTTCCAATTTCACCACACAAAATTTTTCTTGTACACTATATGGTAAAATCAATGGAGTCATTCAAAATAGGGATTTTTGTGTACTCACCGTAAAATCCTTTTCTCCGAGCCATTCATTGGGGGACACAGACCATGGGTGTATGCTGCTGCCACCAGGAGGCTGACACTAAGTAATACAAAGAAAGTTAGCTCCTCCCCTGCAGTATACACCCTCCTGCTGGCTCCCAGCTAACCAGTTCGGTGCAAAAGCAGTAGGAGATCAATAACAACATATAAGCGTATAGCATGTCACATTATATATGAGAGTATAACATATCAAATGATAAAAACAAGTACAACTAATAATAGGGAGGGAGCTGTGTCCCCCAATGAATGGCTCGGAGAAAAGGATTTTACGGTGAGTACACAAAAATCCCTATTTCTCCTTCGCCTCATTGGGGGACACAGACCATGGGACGTCCCAAAGCAGTCCCTGGGTGGGGACAACATCAGATCAGGCCGTGTAACCGCTACTTACAAGTGCGCCACTGCGGCCTGCAGAGTCCGCCTGCCCAGACTCACATCTGTGGAAGTGTGGGAATTATAGTGCTTCAACAATGCATGCGGACTGGACGAATCCGCAAGCTTGCAGGCGTGCCTTGCCGACGCCTGGTGCCTAGAACCCTCGACAGACAGGGAGATAGGCTGACATCTAGCATGGAAGGACTCCTGGATGGTGAAACGGATTCACCATGTTAGCATGGCCGATGAAATGGCTAAACCCTTCCTGAAAACGTCAGGAAGCCTTCCTCTACCGTCAGGAAGCCCAAATAAAGAGTCCAACCGTCGGAAGGACGCCGTCCTCGAGACGTACCTACTCAGAGCACTCACTTCGTCCAGAATATGGGGAACTCGTTCCATTTTGTGGACTGGTGCCGAAAGAGATGAGGGAAGATCTATGCCCTCATAACAGTGGTAATACATTACCACCTTGGTAAGAAGTGAAGGGGATGGCCTGAGGACAACCTTGCCTTGAAGGTAATAAGGGAAAAAACCTGAAAGAGCAGAACAGCTAGCTCCAAAGACTCGTCATAGTGAGGATATCGCAGAGAAAAAAGGGCGACTTTCCCTGATAGTAAAGTCTGCTCGGATGAAAAGAAGTCTACTGTAAGACTCCTAGGATCATTAAGGTCCCAATGACCTAACGGTATGCGATAGGGAAGAACTACGTGTGAAAACTTCCTGTGAGAAAGTCCCTAATTGCAGTTTTGCTGCGATAAGGCGGGATGATACTAGCTCCGCAAACAAAAAAACTGACGTAGTCAATGCGAATCTCGGAGGATCGCTGGGGCCCCTTTCTGCTTCCGAAAGGCTTTCAGAAGTAGTGGAAGGAGAGTTATGGAAACTGGTACCACGGCAGAACCAGAGCATGGAGTGCGATGGCTCTTGGATCTCGAGGCCGAACCACGAACACGAGTACATTGGCATTCGGTCTGGACGTCATCCGACCTACAAGTGGAGAGCTCCAGTGAAGGCAGATCTGATGGAAGACCTCGGGGGGAAGTTCCCACTGACTTGAGGCGGAACCCTGATGGCTGAATTTGTTTGCCGTCCAGAGTTCTACTCCTGGGATATATACTGCTGAGATCACTGAATGATAGATCTCGGCCCATCATAGAATGTGAGGTATCTCGGTCATGGCGCCTGGCCATGGGTACCTGCTAGATGATTGACTTATGGCACTGCCGTGGCATTATCCAATTGAATTTGGATAGGGTGACCCGCCAGAAGGCAGTGGACCTGCTGTAGGACTACCGTTCGGATCTCCAGAGCAATGATAGGGAGAGGAAGACTGGCATTGGTAGTTACTAATAACCATTGAACCAGGAGAAAGGCCCTGGATGAAGAAGGAGCTCAGAGACTATCGCCTGAAAGTCTTTTTGACTTGCTGAAAAAGAGCGGAGCGAAGGAAACCGCTTCCATTGTCGTCACCATTTTTCCTCAGAACTCTCCTAGCAAATCGAATGAAATGAGGGGGAGAGTAATCAAGCCCTCAGAACTCTCCTTGCACGAGATCCCTGTTGAAGGGCCATGACCTTGTCTCGAGGGAGAATTACCAGCCTTCTAGAAGTGTGCAGGATTATCCTCAAAAAGGATATCTGCTGGGCTGGAAATGAGGAGAATTTGTTTAAGTGTAGCTGCCAGTCCAGGTGAGAGGGTATCGCAAGTGATCTAGACGACTCAGCGTAGTCCTGGAAGGGCGGCTAGACAGTCGACCAAACAGGGCAGGACGAGCACGCCTCTAGGGTGCAAGAGAAAACATGACATCCGCCATGACCTGTGCGAACACTCTGGGTGCGGAAGCAAGGCCGAAGGACAAGGTTGTGACTTGAAAATGCTGTTCACGGATGGAAAGGCGAAGGAATTTTTTAAAGAGGGTAAGCATCCCGAGTGTCGATGGATGCCGAAAAACAAAAAAAAAAACAAAAAAAAAACTGCACCTTGTTCTGTTGAAGTAAGGACTGAGCTGAGGAACTCCATCCGAAGGAGGACCATGTCAAAGGTTGTTAGAAGTTTGAGGTCCAGGGTCAGTCTAGACTGTGCTGGACAATCCTTAAACAATCCTTTGTCAGTCTCCCGCTCAAAAGATTTGATTGGCCAGTTGTTACTGGTGTGAATCAAGGTAGATAAGGTCTCCAGCCAGGAGACCATTGCTCTAGCAATCCATGCGGCGGCTAGGGAAGGTCGAGAGCTGAACCCGAAGGCGCAAGACGGGACAAACCAGATTTGCTATCTGACAGTCCGTGGTATTTTTAATTGATGACCTATCAGGTAGGGATACTGGTTAGGTATACCACAGGAGATTCTACCCGGTTAGGCTAGTTTCACACTAGCGTTAACTGCAATAAGTCGCAAATGCGTCGTTTTGCCGAAAATACGCATCCAGCAAAAGTTCTTGCTGGATGCGTTTTTTCGTCATAGACTAACATTAGCGACGCATTAGCGACGCATTTGCGACGCATTGCCAAACGTCGCGTCCGTTTTGCGACGCTTGGGCGTGTGGTAGCGGACCGTCGGGAAAAAAAAACCTTACATGTAACGTTTTTTGCTCCCGACGGTCCGCTTTTTCCGACCGCGCATGCGCGGCCGGAACTGCGCCCACACCTCCCCGCACCTCACAATGGGGCAGCGGATGCGTGGGAAAAATGCATCCGCTGCCCCCGTTGTGCGGCGGGGACAACGCTAGCGTCGGGGACCTCGGCCCGACGCACGGCGACGGGCCGAGCCCGACGCTAGTGTGAAAGTAGCCTTAATCTACCCCATGGCGGAATGTGCGGCTGCATCCAGCAGGTCATAGTCTCTTGCCATCGCCGCTCTCTTGACAGTGCAGAAATAAAACTTAGGAACCCTCGATCCATCATCCTCTTAACAGGGAAGTGGAGAGGAATTGTCCGCCTTCTTGCATCATCCGCTAAATAGTGGTGATGCAGAGGGGGGTGCTCGTACGCCAAAAAAGGGTGCCTCTGTATATCCACAGAGTTCAGGTTTCCGGAGGACAGGACAGGTTGTCTGGCGTTAGGCCTGGATGCAGAAGAGGAAACATGGAGGCGACATTCCATGTGCTCATCTGATGGTGTGGGGAGATCGGGGCCCTTTAAAAGGACCCGTCGCCCTTAAAAATCAGGCCAGGCATGGCATCCCACGTAGAGGCTTCTGTCCAGTGAACTCCTTATGAGGGACACTGCGTAGTCTAGAGCAGAACCAGAGTCTTCGTCAATGTACCGAGATTGGTTACTCGTCTCTGAAGCTCTGGCAAGTTCAGGCAATATCCAATCATATAATCAGAGCCTTGTTGTTATCAAATCATTGATGAGGGAGCAGGAAACGAAAACTTCCGTTTTCTAGATGCCTGTATGTTTCAAGACGCCTGTACGTTTCTAGAATACTTGCGGCCCCTGCTAGCTGACGGCTCCCATGTAGGATAGGGACCATGTATATCAGTCCTGCGAGCACTCCGGGCCACAGAGGGTACCCGAGGGGATTTAACCCCTTCCCGACATCTGACGTTATAGTACGTCAGATGTCGGGTCCCCTGCTTTGATGTGCGCTCCGGCGGTGAGCGCACATCAAAGTCGTGAAATCGCGATCACCCGCCGCTATTAACTGGTTAAATGCCACTGTCAAATGCAGACAGCGGCATTTAACTACCGCATCCGGCCGTGCGGCCGGATATGAGCGCATCGCCGACCCCCGTCACATGATCGGGGGTCGGCGATGCTTGTACATTGTAACCATAGAGGTCGTGGAGACCTCTATGGTTACTGATTGCCGGTGGCTGTGAGCGCCACCCTGTGGTCGGCGCTCACAGCACACCGGCATTTCTGCTGTGTAGCAGCGATCTTATGATCGCTGCTGCATAGCAGAGCCGATCGCGTTGTGCCTGCTTCTAGCCTCCCATGGAGGCTATAGAAGCATGGCAAAAGTAAAAAAAAAAAGTAAAAAAAAATGTGAAAAAAATAAAAAAAATATAAAAGTTTAAATCACCCCCCTTTCGCCCCAATCAAAATAAATCAATAAAAAAAAAACCCAACCTACACATATTTGGTATCGCCGCGTTCAGAATCGCCCGATCTATCAATAAAAAAAGCATTAACCTGATCGCATTAACCTGATCGCTAAACGGCGTAATGAGAGAAAAAAATCGAAACGCCAGATTTACGTTTTTTTGGTCGACACGACATTGCATTAAAATGCAATAACGGGCGATCAAAAGAACGTATCTGCACCAAAATGCTATCATTAAAAATGCCAGCTCGGCACGCAAAAAATAAGCCCTCACCTGACCCCAGATCACGAAAAATGGAGACGCTACGAGTATCGGAAAATGGCGCAATTTTGTTTTGTTTTTTGCAAAGTTTGGAATTTTTTTTCACCACTTAGGTGAAAAATAACCTAGTCATGTTAGGTGTCTATGAACTCGTACTGACCTGGAGAATCATAATGGCAGGTCAGTTTTAGCATTTAGTGAACCTAGCAAAATAGGCAAGCAAAAAACAAGTGTGGGATTGCATTTTTTTGCAATTTCACTGCACTTGGAATTTTTTTCCCGTTTTCTAGTACACGACATGGTAAAACCAATGATGTCGTTCAAAAGTACAACTCGTCTCGCAAAAAATAAGCCCTCACATGGCAAAATTGACGGAAAAATAAAAAAGTTATGGCTCTGGGAAGGAGGGGAGCGAAAAACGAAAACGGAAAAAGCTCCGGGGGTGAAGGGGTTAATCTCTTGGTCAGAGAACCATGGATTGCGGTCAGTGACGAAGTCCACTGAGGGGAACTAGAGGATAAGCTGGGGTTGGCGGCGGAGGGCTCCTCGGATTGATCATGCGCCCTTAAGACCAGGGAATACTGGTCATGCGCCTTTAAGACCAGGGAATACTGGTCATGCGCCTTTAAGACAAGGGAATACTGGTCATGCGCCTTTAAGACAAGGGAATACTGGACATGCGCCTTTAAGACAAGGGAATACTGGACATGCGCCTTTAAGACCAGACAATACTGGACATGCGCCTTTAAGACCAGACAATACTGGACATGCGCCTTTGAGACCAAGGAATACTTGTCATACGCCTTTAAGACCAGGGAATACTGGCCGAGTGCCTTTAAGACCAGGGAATACTGGTCATGCACCTTTAAGACCAGGGAATACCGGTCATTGTGATGTAGAGTGGATGTGCCCCTTTAATGCTAAAAATCGTTGCCCCAGTGTGAGCCGGCCGGGTGGACCAAGATGGCCACCGTGAGTTGCAGAGTTGATAAAATCTCGCAGAGAGCGAGAAGCGCCAACTCAGGGGGCGGAGCCATGGACTCTATGTTGAATAGGCCCAAGCCGGGGCCTAAATTTCTGTAGCAGGCGGGCGACACCAGCGGGGCGTTTCAGGCGAGACTTCCGGGATGCGGCCTACACATCGGCCGAAGCCAGGGGCTAAATTTTTGCAGCCGGCCAGAGCGTTACCTCAGAGAGGTGGGCCACAGGAAAGTGGCTGAGGCTGCCTGTCAGCATGTGGATATCCCTCTGAAGATGGATCCACTCACCATCGGTGCGCGTCCCGGCATGGAGCTGCCGCGGATGTGGGTTTCAGCACTGTTCTGTGCAGCGTGGACGGTGCAGGGATAAACCTCAATTCATCATCCGTATGTTAGGGAGGTGGAGAGGAACCGTCCGCCTCCTTGTGCCATCCGCTTTCACAGTGGTGGGACAGTGGGGGCTGCTCGGACGCCATAGAGAGGGGCCTCTGTACAGCCGAGGGTAAAACCTGGTGGACAGGGCCAGTTGTCCGGCATTAGGCCTGGCTCCAGGAGAGGATACATGGAGGCGACACTCCATGTGGTCGCCTGCTGCTGGTGTGGGGAGATCGGGACCATGAAAGGAACCGTCGTCCCTGAAGTGAGCTCAGGCATGGCTTCCCACGTCGCAGGAGAGGGTACGGGGAGGTATACTCGCCGTGCTCGCCTGTTGATGGTTCGGGGGAGATCGAAACCTTGAAAGGAACCGTCGCCCCCTTCACTCCGTTAATTAAAAAATAAAAATTTACAGAAAAGTAAAAAATAAAATAAAAACGTTGGGGTCTGAAACAGACCCGTGTGCCTCCTACAGACACTAAGCAAGAACTGGTTAGCTGGGAGCCAGCAGGAGTGTGTATACTGCAGGGGAGGAGCTAACTTTCTTTGTATTACTTAGGCCGGGGACACACTTAACGTATAAAAAAACGGTCCGTTTTTCACGGTCGAGAATCGCACAAATGTTTCAAAAACAGTGATCCGTGTGCAGTGCGAGGATGCGATTTCCTTGCATCAAATGATCCGTGTGACATCCGTATGCCAAGATTTTCTCGCAGGCTTGCAAAACCGACATCTAATGGATTTATGTGCTCAAATGTTCGGGAAAACATATATACAGTTATATATATATATATATATATATATATATATATATATATCTATATCTCATTGAGACACATATATATATATATTCTGTACTTATATTTCATTCAGCGCGATATCTGTGAACAGTCGGTAATTCAATTGCCGGCTTTTCATTTCCCCTGCACAAACCCGACAGGATATGAGACATGGTTTACATACAGTAAACCATCTCATATCCCCCTTTTTTTTGCATATTCCACACTACTAATGTTAGTAGTGTGTATGTGCAAAATTTGGCCGCTGTAGCTGCGCAAATAAAGGGTTAAATGGCAGAAAAAATTGGCGTGGGCTCCCGCGCAATTTTCTCCGCCAGAGTGGTAAAGCCAGTGACTGAGGGTAGATATTAATAGCCTAGAGAGGGTCCATGGTTATTGGCCCCCCTGGCTACAAACATCTGCCCCCAGCCACCCCAGAAAAGGCACATCTGGAAGATGCGCCTATTCTGGCACTTGGCCACTCTCTTCCCACTCCCTGTAGCGGTGGGATATGGGGTAATGAAGGGTTAATGCCACCTTGCTATTGTAAGGTGACATTAAGCCAGATTAATAATGGAGAGGCATCAATTATGTCACCTATCCATTATTAATCCAATTGTTTGAAAGGTAACTATAGGTCATTGACCTACATTTCATTCAGTCGCGGTGATGCGCCCCCTGGTGGATGTCCTCATATGACCTGGAGCGTGGGAAAAAGTTCCCAGGCTGCAGTTCATGAGAACATCCAGCAGGGGCGCATCACCGCGACTCAATGTAAGTACAGATCCAGCTTTCCTTTCAGCACCCGGGGATTACAGGCACGAGCGAGTGGTTTATCGCAGCTCGTGCCTGTAATATTAGTTAACCCCTCCAGATGGATTACCTCGTGGGACGTGATAGGACATCAGAGAGGGTATGTATATTGTGTGTTTATTGTTTTGCCAAGCGAGGGTCTGAAAATGGATTGAGAGAGCAATAAAATATTAAAACAACCGCTGTGTTTCTTTCATTAAAATACTTTTAAATCATGTATGTGTGTGTTTTTTAACCCTTTCAAACAATTGGATTAATAATGGATAGGTGTCATAATTGACGCCTCTCCATTATTAATCTGGCTTAATGTCACCTTCCAATAGCAAGGTGGCATTAACCCTTCATTACCCCATAGCCCACCGCTACAGGGAGTGGGAAGAGAGTGGCCAAGTGCCAGAATAGGCGCATCTTCCAGATGTGCCTTTTCTGGGGTGGCTGGGGGCAGATGTTTTTAGCCACGGGGGGGGCCAATAACCATGGACCCTCTCTTGGCTATTAATATCTGCCCTCAGTCACTGGCTTTACCACTCTGGCGGAGAAAATTGCGCGGGAGCCCACGCCAATTTTTTCCGCCATTTAACCCTTTATTTTAGCAGCTACAGCGGCCAAATTTTGTACATACACACTACTAACATTAGTAGTGTGGAATATGCAAAAAAAAGGGGGATATGAGATGGTTTACTGTATGTAAACCATGTCTCATATCCTGTCGGGTTTGTGAAGGAGAAATGCAAAGCCGGCAATTGAATTACCGGCTTTTCTATAGAACACCGCTGCGTATTTCTCGCAATGCACACGCATGGTCCGTGTGTAATCCGATTTTTTCTCGCACCCATAGACTTGCATTGGCGAGTCTCGGCCGAGATACGCTGACAATCGCAGCCTGCTGCGAGTTCCCTCGGATCCGAAATACGGTGGAGAAAATATCGGATGATAGGAGCTGAACCATAGATTAACATTGGGCCGAGTGCTATGCGATTTTTTATCGCATAGCACTCGTCCGTATTACGGTCTAGTGTGACCCCGGCCTTAGTGTCAGCCTCCTGGTGGCAGCAGCATACACCCATGGTCTGTGTCCCCCAATGAGGCGAAGGAGAAAGTACAGTTCGTCTGGCAAAAATACAAGCCCTCATACAGTTATATCAATAGAAAAAATAAAAAATAAGAAATTATGGCTGTGGGAAGAAGGAGAGGGAAAAAAAAAATACAGAAAAAGGCCCGGGGGTGAATGAGTACTCTGAAATGCTGTTTTAACGATAATCTTGCAGTCTAAACAGGCTTCCAATTTCCCTACAAAGGAGCAAAACATACGTTTGTTTTGTAAGGTGAAATAATTTTATTTATTTTATTTTTTTTTTTTGCACAAAATCCCCACAAAGTTTTGCAGCTGTCAAACAGCCGCGAGACATGCAGTCGCAGGGACTAACAAGCTATTCGAGCACACCGAAGTCACTCGGTTTGCACCCGAGCATGCTGCGAAAACACCTTATCCGAGCATAACAATTCATCTTAGAATTTGTAATGAGAGGTACCTTAGCAACTATGCTTACTTCGCGCAAAGCATTTAGTTTGTACAACTAAGGAACTAAATTAGTGATATGCCATCCTTGATTGCATCACAAGTCTTGAGGGTATGTGCACACGTTGCGGATTTCTTGCAGAAATTTCCTGAAGAAAACCGGAAATTTTCTGCAAGAAATCCGCATTTTTTTTTTTGCGTTTTTTTTCCGGTTTTTTTGCGTTTTTTTAGCATTCTGCAAGCGTAATTAGCTTGCAGAATGCTAAAGTTTTCCAAGCGATCTGTAGCATCGCTTGGAAAACTGACTGACAAGTTGGTCACACTTGTCAAACATAGCGTTTGACAAGTGTGACCAACTTGTTACTATAGATGCTGCTTTTGCAGCATCTATAGTAAAAGATAGAACGTTTAAAAATAATAAAAAAAATGCTTATACTCACCCGCAGACATCAGATCTCCTCACCGGCGTCCGTTCCTATAGCTGATGTGTGCGCGCAGGGCCTTCCATGACGTCACGGTCACGTGAGCGGTCTCGGCCAATCACAGGACAGTGACGTCATTCGGCAAGGTCCTTCACCGCACACCAGCTACAGGAAGTCAGGAACCGAAGCCAGCGTGCAGCACAGAGGCGGGAACACTTCGGGGGCCATCAGAGGGTGAGTATAGGACTATTTTTTATTTTAATTCTTATTTTTTTACCAATTATATGGTGCCCAGTGCGTGGAGGAGAGTCTCCTCTCCTCCACCCTGGGTACCAACCGCACATAATCTGCTTACTTCCCGCATCGTGGGCACAGCCCCGTGCGGGAAGTAAGCAGATCAATGGACTCCTAGGTGTGCGGAATCCCCTGCAATTCCGCATTTTAATGAACATGTTGCTTTTTTTTCCGCGATGCGATTTTTTCGCGGAAAAAAAGGCTACATTTGCACAAAAAATGCGGAATACACTTAAAATAATAGGAGGCATATGTAAGCGTTTTTTTCGCGTTTTTATCACGTTTTTATAGCGAAAAAACGCGAAAAAAACGCGAAAAATACTGAACGTGTGCACATGGCCTGAGGGTTGTGCTGCCTCAATGCCAACATGGATGGGGAATGCACTGATAAGGTGGGAGACCTCCACAAAGTGAGAAGATTAATGTACCACTCTATTTTATCAGAACTGGAGTGAACGAGTACTCATTTTAATGGCTAGGCTGCTGCAATTTCCAGCTTTCCTATAAAAGTAATGGGTTGCAGTGATTCCTAAACTGACTGCTAGAGTTGCTGGATATGGAGGAATTTTTTTATTATCATCATCTTTCGTAAATGTTACAATTTTGGGCTGAGGAACGACTAATAGAATGGGGCAGCTCCTGCTGCAAACGCTGGAAGGTGAAGAGGACATGACTGATATCCTGGGCCACACAGTGAACAGTTCTTTGTAGATTGCTCAATTTTTATTGCATTTTGAAGCAAAAAGGTGACGGGAGCCATTGCTGGGATACAATTACATTTCCTATAGGTGAAGTCCCTTTAAGTGTGTAATCAGAAGGACACATACCAGTTGGCTGCCCAGCAGTGCTTGCCTGCGGCTGCGCCACTCCGCTGTTGGCCGGTGATCCAGCAGCGCTGGGCGGAGTCTGTCCTTGTAGAAAATTTGGATTGGTTTGTCCTGCTGGAAAACCTAGTGGAAGCCGTTTGGGAACTCCTTGAAACATTAAAAAGGAACAGTTAAAGACAACCTATCAGTAAGAATAAACTTTTATTTACAATTAGAAAATCTAGCTATATTCGTGATTACTTGTTTTAGGTACTGATTTTAAAAGCAGTCAGCATCTAAAAAAAAATATTGATTTATATACCAATTATTCAATGGAAGCATGACTCCATCTTGTTGCTGGAATGGCTTCTCACCGGTATCTCTGCACCATGGATGTTTCTAGTGAGCTCGCAGAGGGAACAGAAAGTCTGCTGCTGCCGGGGGACAGCGTCAGTATCTTCACACTGGTCTTTGCTCTGATCGGTGAAAGAGCACAGTGATCGGAGCAGTCAAGGATACCTGAAGCACTGCGGAGAGGCAGGGAACACCGATACAGTACTTACTTCTGATGACTCTTCTTCTAAAGCGATGAACTTAGCAGCAGTGTGCATCATTCCCTCTGCATTAAGCAGCGAGATCTCACTATAATTTGTGAGATTCCCCTGCTTAGTGCAGAGGGACTGATATTGTGGGCACGGCTGCCGGGGAATATCTCCTCAGGAGAAGAGTCACCAGAAGTATCAGTGCTCCCTGCGGCACTTCAAGTGTCCATTACTGTTTTACTGCACTCTGTGAGGACATGATCAGAGCAGTGTTCTATTCAGGTTGGGAACATTGTCTCCTGGCAGCAGCTCCACGCCACTGCCCTGAGCATGATCTCTTAGCTTTAAGCAAGTTCTTGATGCTGCGGATCGACGTAATGCTGGGAGCGTCTCGTCAGAAAGTCGGATTTACATACCATGTGTGTACCACTCACATGATAAACAAATGACTTTAGGTAGCAATTTTTAAATGAATTAGAAAGTAAAAACTTTTTAAAAAATATGTGCAACATAAAATAAAAAAGGAGGGGTGATAGGTAGTCTTTACCAAATTCAATGTAATCAACCATACGGTTTAAATTTAATTGGTTATTATAGGGGTTGTGCATTTTCCATCTAAATTAGCCAATTTGCTTTATTAAAAACAATAAAAACCATCAAGCATGTGGAAGTTCCTACTACTTCACCGCTGCCAGCTGCTTTGCACACTGGGTTGAAGCTGTGACGTCTTGTTTAGCATATCTGCCAATCACTTCAGTCATGCCAAGGTAGGTGACAAGACCAAAATGGGAAAAGGGAGACATGGCACCACAGCGGCATTAGCTTCAACAGACAGGTAATGCTTTAGTTTTTTACTTTAATACCTTATTAATGTTTAAAAATGGAGACTACAACCCTGCTGTATTCTTAAGAACACAATACATTTTCTTATAGGACCGCTAACGCATTTCACATCCCTTCACCCAAATCGTGGCTACTTATGTTTACTCTACTGCTAAAGAATAATATAGGTAGTTTTTAACAGAACAGCTACCCTTCTCTAAATGGTAAATATCAGGTTTCTCAACTGCTGTCATTTTCAGAAATATGTACACCATTAGGTTATCACGTACCTGTGTGTATATTTTGTGGACCCTGATTCTGCTGCATCATAAAGTTTCCTGCTGTGCTTCCCTGTGGCATCATGCGCCCTGGAGAGCTTACAGGCTGTGGTTGAAACCCCTGAGGCAATGTGCCGCCCTGTCCTGCCCGTGGTCCCATGGCTTGCTGTTGTGTTTGGTTCACTGTAGGGGATGAGGCAGGAGAGCTTTGCTGAAAGGAGGAAGGAGATGAGGCAGGAGACTTGGAAAGATGAGGCTGCTGCAATGGAGTGAGCACCCTTGGAGGTGCTCCCTGCATTGGTTTCATTGGAGGTGAGCTGAACTGATTTGAATTGGCCATGGAAGGGAAATTAGAGTGAACTTGTGATGCCTGCTGGCTGCCAAATGGGTATGGAGGTGGTGGGTGAGAAGGTGTTTGTCCTGTGGACAGTGATGGCCTCGGTGGAAACTGCTGTTGTTGCTGTAATGGACCTCCACCCAGACCAGATTTCTTCCACTGTTGGTTGGAGGCCACTGTCCCCATACTTGCTTGTGCTGGAGGAGGTTGCAGAGCTCCTGATGCTAGCTGATTCCAGCCTGGAGGCACAGGAACTTGTGCAGGGGTTGCAAAAGAAGGACGAAGACCTTGGGTTACTTGCTGATGTTGGGGCAGACGAGTCTGCTGCTGAAACTGTTGAAAGTTGGCTGGATTGACTGGCCGATTAGCAACAACACTTTGCATGGGGAGCATCTGGGCAGCCATGGAACTGGACGGGTGACTCTGTGGCTGTGTATTTAAACCAGGCACAAAGGGATCCATCATATCTAATAAAAGAAACATGTAGAAGTACATAATGGGACGTTGACAGGTAAGAACAACAACACAATTCATAGAGGAAAAATACATTGTTTACTTTCAAAATTACCAACCATCAATAAAATAAATCAACACCTATGCAATTAAATGGATAACCCATCAATTTAGATCACTTGCTGGCATAGCTGGATGGGTTTCATCTTGGGAAGGGGGCAGAGATATACTACCAGGGTGTACACTTGAGGTGATATAAGTTGCCAAAAAGGTGACTATGGATTAGGTAAGCGACAACTATAAAATCAAGCCAACCTCACCGTCAAGCAGCTTTACCGGACATGCAGTTCATGGATCAATAGAGAGCTATCCGAAGCAGTGCAAAGCCAAAGTGCAATAACTGCCCTGAACAATCAGATTGCTGCAAACTAACGGATTGGTATAGGATTTTTCATTGCATGGTCTTTGAAAGTTTTAGTTCATCTCACCCACTTTACCTTGTTGTGAAGCAGGCCGAGGAGTCCTGGGCTGGAGTTCATTGCTTACACCGGCAGCCATCATAGCTGATGAAACATGGGGACCCTGGGACATCATGGAGGCTGTTGCAGGGCTGTTCATCCTGACCAAGCCTGAACAGTCACATAACAGAATTAACATTTTATAGGACGGTAACAATTACGTCATCATTTAACCCATGTAAACATGACGCCAATCAGCTGTTGAACAAGCAATATGCCATATTGTTTGTTGTCTGCTTGGCCAGCTCATGTGGGCCATTAAATCTTTGTTATATATCCATTTTGCACTAGTTCATGGGCATAAATTGGCCTTAATGCAAGTTATAAACTATAGATGGGTGCTAGACCTAGATTTCCGAGAAGGTAACACCCATAAAACTCATCTTTTGTGTGACTAACACCAAAGATAAAAAGCTGCAGCTATACACAACACTCATAGTCCGTGCCTAGCCAATGTGTATTCTGGAGCGAGGTGTGAGAAAGTATTCACCAGAGGCAATTATTATTGACCCACTATAGCTGGGCATACCTGCTCTATTCTGCACTGCAAAGCTGGGGTCAATCCTCATTGCGTTACTTGCGGCCACCGGGCCGTTCATCCTCACCTCTTGAGCAGGATTTTGGGGTAACACTAGGTTAATGGCCCCTTCTCCTGAAACACAATAGAAATAACAAATCTCTTTAATCAGATTGTTAAAGCACATGGAAATCTCACTCTGATAACAGATAATTCTCAAACCAACTTTGTCAGATTGTCACAACATCAAAGCTTATCCTGTACAAGCAGAAAATTGCTAAAAATCGCTTGGTCATGAAAAGGGAACATGTCACATCCAGAAACGCTATTTACCTGCAGATGTAGTAGCCATCTGCACGTACATAGTGTTTAAATCTTGTTTAGTTGGCTTACTGGAGCAGTACAGAGAGAAAATGAAGAGAAGCTGCACATACACTAGAGCAGACTGTCATAGTGCTGAGGAGTGATTACACTGTGCTCACAGTGTAGTGATCAGTGACTGATACAGCCCCTGCACCACCCCGATGACTGGCAGCAAGTGGCTGCAGGGAGAAGAAAACGTTTTTTCCCCCTGCAGCTGCTGCACAGGGTTTAAACACTATTTACCTGCAGCTTGACCCTATATCTGCAGCTAAATAGCATTTTTGGACGTCTCAGCATCCCTTTAAGACAGAAAACACATGTTGTATTAAAAAGGTAGAGTAAATAAACCTAATCGATCGGTACCAAAGTTATAACATTTTCTACTACAATTCCTTTCCCCACCATGGTTTCTGCAGTAAAGGTTTTAGTCACCTAAAACTGTTCATTTTAGCATGTTCAAGTGAACAAAGCGATGTTTCACTATCCAGCACAGCCATTACTAAAAGTACACGTTCAGGTGTACGGCGCAATGAAACCAAAGAAAACGGCTGATTGTCAGGGGTGCCAAGATTTGGAACCAAACCAATCAGGTATTGACAGCCTAAAGATAGGTCACTGACTTTAAAGACCTGGAAAATGTTGGTCTTTTTGGGCACATTCTAATCCTTTTAAGGCACTTGTCCTTTACTGTACTTACAAATACCTGAAATGTTGGCCATCGTACGTTATATCCCTGTATGTACTGATGGGAAGTGCATGCTGCAAAATGTTTAGGGAAACCACTAGTGATGAGCGAACGTGCTGGGGTAAGGTGTTATCCGAGCATGCTTGTGTGCTCACTGTGTCTTCTGCGTGCCCGAATAATATGTTTGAATCCCAGCGGCTGTTCAACATCCGCAATCCCTGCATGTGCTGCGGCTGTTCAACAGCCGCGAGACATTCAGCTGCGGGGACTCGAACATATTTTTCAAGCACGTCGAAGTCACCTTATCCAAGCATGTTCGAATGTCACTATAAACAACAATAACCCTTTGATGCCTCTTTATGACTTGAATCTGCAAAACACTGAATTGACTATGCCCTCCTAGCGAAATGCACAGCTTGCTGCATTGTACTAGCAAAGAAACAAACAGAAACAACAGCGTGTCAACGTTATACCTTCAATCTGGACAGACAGAATTCCTAGATCCCGCAGCTGCTGGTTATTGCCTTGGGCAAGGAGGCGTAGGCGCTCAGCGGCTTCTCTGGGGATGTTGAATGTGACTCGGACACTATTCCATGGCTCCACCTTTCTAAGCTTCAGCTGGTTGGACTCTACATAGTAAGTACCGCAAAACAGAATGGTAGATCTGTTACCAAACAGCAATAAAATGAACAGAACTGTAAAGATGCTCTTAGTAAGAGAAAGAGAACAATACAAGACAAAGCCAATGTAGTTTCCATACAATACCTAATGAATATATATTTTACCATCCTACTTTTTTCATTGAAAGAGGTCCCAAAATGTCCCTATAACATTCCTAATATCTAATGTATAATACCTCAACACAATCAAGGGATTTTTTTTCCCGCTATTTAAGCAAATTTTATGATCATATGTGTTACTTCATGCTTGGAAACTATCCAAGCTACAGTACAGACCAAATGTTTGGACACACCTTCTCATTTAAAGATTTTTCTATATTTTCATGACTATGAAAATTGTACATTCACACTGAAGGCATCAAAACTATGAATTAACACATGTGTGAAACAACTGAAAATATGTCTTATATTCTAGGTTCTTCAAAGTAGCCACCTTTTGCTTTGATGACTGCTTTGCACATTCTTGGCATTCTCTTGATGAGCTTCAAGAGGTAGTCACCGGGAATGGTCTTCCCACAATCTTGAAGGAGTTCCCAGAGATGCTTAGCACTTGTTGGCCCTTTTGCCTTCACTCTGCGGTCCAGCTCACCCCAAACCATCTCGATTGGGTTCAGGTCTGGTGACTGTGGAGGCCAGGTCATCAGGCGTAGCACCCCATCACTCTCCTTCTTGGTCAAATAGCCCTTACACAGCCTGGAGTTGTGTTTGGGGTCATTGTCCTGTTGAAAAATAAATGATGGTCCAACTAAACGCAAACCGGATGGAATAGCATGCCGCTGCAAGATGCTGTGGTAGCCATGCTGGTTCAGTATGCCTTCAATTTTGAATAAATCCCCAACAGTGTCACCAGCAAAGCACCCCCACACCATCACACCTTCTTCTCCATGCTTCACGGTGGGAACCAGGCATGTAGAGTCCATCCGTTCACCTTTTCTGCGTCGCACAAAGACACGATGGTTGGAACCAAAGATCTCAAATTTGGACTTATCCTTGTGTTCTTTAGCCCAAACAAGTCTGTTCTGCTTGTTGCCTGTCCTTAGCAGTGGTTTCCTAGCAGCTATTTTACCATGAAGGCCTGCTGCACAGTCTCCTCTTAACAGTTGTTGCAGAGATGTGTCTGCTGCTAGAACTCTGTGTGGCATTGACCTGGTCTCTAATCTGAGCTGCTGTTAACCTGCCATTTCTGAGGCTGGTGACTCAGATAAACTTATCCTTAGAAGCAGAGGTGACTCTTGGTCTTCCTTTCCTGGGGCGGTCCTCATGTGAGCCAGTTTCTTTGAAGCGCTTGACTGTTTTTGCAACTGCACTTGGGGACACTTTCAAAGTTTGCCCAATTTTTCGGACTGACTGACCTTCATTTCTTAAAGTAATGATGGCCACTCGTTTTCCTTTACTTAGAATTTGTATTATGGCAAGAAAAAAGCATCTAACAGTCTATTCAGTAGGACTATCAGCTGTGTATCCACCAGACTTCTGCACCACACAACTGATGGTTCCAACCCCATTTATCAGGCAAGAAATCCCACTTACTAAACCTGACAGGGCACACCTGTGAAGTGAAAACCATTCCCAGTGAAGTTCATCAAGAGAATGCCAAGAGTGTGCAAAGCAGTCATCCAAGCAAAAGGTGGCTACTTTGAAGAAACTACAATATAAGACATTTTCAGTTGTTTCACACTTTTCTGTTAAGTATATAATTCCACATGTATTAATTCATAGTTTTGATGCCTTCAGTGTGAATGTATAATTTTCATAGTCATGAAAATACAGAAAAATCTTTAAATGAGGTGTGTCCAAACTTTTGGTCTGTACTGTATATTACTTTAAATATACATATTTTAATAATAGAATAAAAAGTATATGTTAATTGGGCTGTTTTGCTCTATAATACAACTGAAAAATTCTGAAGTTTGCTGAAGAAATTAAAAAAAAAAAAAATTAGTTTCTACCATTTTCAGAGCTGTGTAAAGTTTTTATTTTTCTGGAAATTGAGCTATGTAAGAACCAACTATTATTGATACCAAATTGGGGCACATACACAACGTTTTTATATTACTATTTTAGAGAGGGGTGGTGACGGGGAAAAAAAAAAAAAATTCTCACTTTTTTTCTCCTAATACTGTCTATTGTATTGGTTCATTATTTATATATTTTGATAGTCTGGGCTTTCACAAATGCAGAAACAATACATATGTTTATTTTTTTTATATTTATTTAATTTTAATGGGGGGAGGGAAATTAAACTTTTTAGCTTTCTAAGGGTACTTGAAGCTATTGCTATCAATACCAAAGTATTGACATATTGTGAAAATCACCATCTCATATGACGCTCAGTCATAGGGCTCCTATTCACTTGCGTGAGTCTCGGATGAGTCTCGCACGACAATACCACGGCACTGCACCTGGCACAGAGGAGCGGAGCGTACGGCTGCATGTATTCCTATGCGGCCGCATGCTCCGATCTGAGTGCCGGGTGCAGAGCCGGGTTTTAAACATGCAAGACTCATCCGAGTTGCTCGCAAGTGAGTAGGAGCCCTAAGGCCGATATACACAGGAGAGCAGTAACACATTTATAGCCAACTTTAACCAAGTTTCAAATTCAGCATACAACTTCAAACACATAAACCCCCCAAAAAAGGGAGAGGGGTACAGGAAAGATGAGATCAGCGGAACCAGGATTTTACAGATATTTAGCACTAGATACATAATTAGCCGAAGAACAGATTAGTGCTTGACAGATGCGGATTGGTGTATGCTATTCATGAGTCCTAGACTTTGAGAAACTTAGCTGGCATTTCATTCAAGACACTCCTGGACGGCTTTTTAAGATATATTTTCTCTGGATTACCGCAGCATTTCAGAAAAAAAAAAAAAAAAAAAAAACTTACCTGGATGTAATAGCCAAACTCTGATTCATGGCCATGGTCTGGGCACCATTAATCAGATGACCAGTTCCCTTTAAACTAAAGTAGGATATTAAAATATTGAAAACTAAGCAACTTGGAGCACTAGCAAGCGAAATGTTCTTACCCATGCTGATCAGATGGGGTACTCCTTGCAAAATGTTTTCTAGCTTGCCCTGTAGATCTAGATCCCCTATGTCTCCTTTAAATGCTACAAAGATTGTGGATCCGTTGTCTTCTGCTCTCAGCTCATCCTCAATCCCAGAGTCATTGTCACCTTCGTGATTGGTTTCAGGAGAGAACGGTCTTTCTTGGGTGTCTCCTGGGTCAAGGCATTTTTCTGAGTCCATAGCTGTGTTTGTCATCACAGTCTCGCTCTGACTCTGCAATGGGAAGATGGGTAAGAAAACTAAGTCTTGTGCCGTGGGAAACATAAACCTCCATCTTTGCGGAATAGCTAAATTTCTATTACCGACACAGCTCAAAATGTGAGCTCCGTCTACGTTTCTACATGGTGGTCGCTCTTCAGGAAGGAGGCAGCAGGAGACATCTTCAGTCAGATTTGCAAGCTGGAGCTCCCCGATTGTGTCCTGGAAAACATGACGGGAATACAAAAATATGAGTGAGACGTCTAAATCTCCAACTGTTTCTAACATATACGTTTCTTTACTGCTGGAAGGGACTATAGGAAATAAATGTAATACACATGTCAGCTCTAATGCTTGTTCAAAAAGGCATGAGTGGTGACAACAAGCCGAGACAGCAGCACATAGGGGACCAAAATCAGCCAAATGTCAAAGCATGAGAATGCCAGCCATATTACTTCTGCAAGATGCCATTAATCTCAGAGGTGGATGTCAGAGTCTCCGCGGGATAGAGGATAATGTACTGATAGGTGGGTGTCTGACCAATGGGACCCCCAGCAATCCAGAGATCCATATGGCCATTTTTAGCATTAGTGTGACAACCGCCACCTCCAAAGAAAAACATTCCAAGTTTCTCCCGTCCATTAACTGTTAAAAAAAAATAAAAATGGACAGCACTCAGATGACATCCAAGTACCATCCAATATTTTGTCTCTGCCCATTTTCATAATTTGGATCAAAAGTCTTTATTTTGCTTTGTTTTTTCTAATTTATGGACCACAAAAAACCCATACACATACCCATGAACAATAAAGGATTTGTGTTCTGTAAAAGGCAGAGAAAATGTCCATGAAGGACGGCTGCCCTATATTCAGTTAGGTGGTGACTTCCTCGCCTGTGTTCTCCTTTCCCTGTCTGGAGGAACAAGACAAATACTGCACCCTGTGGGGCCCTGTACAGACACACAAACTGCACTACAGAGGATTATTGTGAGTTTCTACTGACTTTTGGGGGAAAACATGGAATGGAATATTAAAACAATGAAAATTGTGTAAAACTGTGGAATCGCATGGAGGAACGAAAATCTCCCCAGGAAAACATCAGCACAGTACTATGGCTCCATGCTACAGAGAGCGAGTACCTCTATGGGAGGCCAGTCACCAGAAGACGTAATGGAGGGGCACGCCATGGAGAGAATCCTAGCCTATAGATCATCAATAACGTCTCAGAGGTTATTCGGGGATTTGCCCCAAATGGCTCCAAAGGGACGGCAGCCCTTCATCTACCGTCACCGAGAGGTGAAGGGAACACCATTCATTAGTTCATGACCACGGCTCCTGGCAGCGGTGTTAGGAAGCAAGTGAGTGATCAGACTGAGGATGAGGGAAAAATGGCAAAAATAAGGCTCGGAGGGACTCGGCAGGGGATCAGAGTGCCCTTGCTGAGCCCTGGGCACTGAAACATCCTAACTGGGCTACAGAGCAAAGGGCGGACCTGGATGCTTGTGGACGGCCGGGTGGCGGGTGCACCCCTTACAGAGGGGAAGCAGACGAGCAGGTGGCAGTAGTGTCATGCTCTGGCAGCGCCAGTCAGCAGGATAATGTGCCACACCACAAATATTATTCACAGTTTCCATGGCGCACGCATCGAAAGCCTGGCAAAGCGCTGCCCACTGTGCGGGGTTATCCCCCCCCTGTCCCACAGACATGGACAGGACGGTAGCGCCCGTGTGAGACCACTGTCGTCTCGGAGGATCCGTACTACACGCGTGACCAGCGGACTGAGCGGTGCCCCCATCACCACAGGCCCCGTACAAGCCAGGAGGGGGCACAGGCTCGCCAACCTCAGCCCACAGACCAAGCACCGAACTCAGCGGCCCCTTGTCAGACCCAGTCACCAGCTCCACAAACTGTCAGGTGTCAGGAGTGACAGCAGCAGCTTCGTGCTACAGGGGGCAGCCAGCGGCCATATGGGGGCACAGTGTCCGGCCTGTGCCACCTGCACTGCTCACATGGGCACCCACAGCACCCACGTAGTGTCCTCTGCCCCCCCCCAGCACACAGAATGCGCCCTCCCGTGACAGCCCCGTGCACAGCACCATTCTCGGGCCTCACTCGCCTCCCGCACTTCGCTCCGTTATTCCCCACAAGAGACGCCCTCACCTATTACCGGAGTCCAGGCTCCTTCCGCTCCCGGGAACAACGAAAAAACAGCGAGGCCCAGACTGTACCACTTCGCGCACGAAAAGGGATCGCCGTGCTGCGAGCATTTCCATGGGAGGCAGAAATGGAAAGCAAAACGCAGCTCGAACACCCCTGCTAAAGTGGTACAGCTCTGCCGACCAATCAGGACCCAGTTGGTTACGTCATCATTATTCGGCACAGGAACGGAGTGGGTGTGGCTTGTGCAGGAATGGGTGGAGCTGGGGACACAGTGAGGGAGCAGCTCCTGAGTGGCCGGCGGTGACGTCACGTGCCGTGACCTCTGCCGGGGACACCGGGGGGCGATCACTGCGCGGCAATGGCTGCACCGTTCTGGAGTAATGACGTCGTGAAGCGGATCGCCATCTTCAGCCAACACGGGCTGTAGGAAGCACCCATCATATTCATTAAAGGGGGTTTCCACTTTCAAACAAGTGCATAAATGTAAAATAAAGAACACAGGTACAGCGGGTCCTGGACCGGGCAGAGTGAGCGCACTGCGTGTTTGATTTTTTTTTTTACAAGAATCCAGTCTTTTGGGGACCACTTTTATGAATATGGAAAACCCCGTAACCCTGGGTCAGGCGCATCTATTGCCCTCCGGGGTTCGGGGGCAGGTTAGAACATCTATATATTTCATTATCTCAGTTTATGGGCTCTAAAAGTAATCAGCGCCCTCAGAAGGATGTATTGGAAGAGAGAACGTAAAATCAGGCGCAATGAACCCAAACATGTAATATCCATGAATGGAAATAAAACTAAAAGTGCCCTTTTTATGTAAGAAAACCCAGGAAATAGCCAGGATCCAAGAAGCATTGTTTCAAAAGACAGAACCCGTCGCTGGATTCCTGCTTTTGACAGTCAGCGACGGATCCTGCGCCCATAGGCTTCCATTATAGCCAGTGACGGGCAGCGCAGGATCCGTCACTGAGCGATTTTCCGACGTACAGAAAAAACGTTCCTCTGAACATTGTCTCCGCACGACGGACCGCTATTTTACGACGGATCCAGAGCACGACGGATGAAACGTGAGGCCATCTGTCACAATCTGTCGCTAATACAAGTCTATGGGAAAAAACAGGATCCAGCAGAAACATTTGCCGGATCCGTTTTTTTTCACAAAACAACGCATTGTGACTCAAAAAGAAAGACGGAAGTGTGAAAGAGGCCTAACGTTTTTTGTCTGCGTCGGAAAACGTGTCGTGACGGATCCTGCGGCATACGTCGTTGGCTAGAATGGAAGCCTATGGACGCAGGATCCGTCGTGGCACGTCGTATGACGGAATCCAGCGCTGGAATACGTCTTTTTACACTGAGCATGCTCAGAATCAGGATTTTGTAGCCAATTCACCAGACAGCCCCAAATCTATATAAACCTGGCCTGGGGCGTCACCCCCAAATGTGCCAGCAAGACTCCTGCCAGCATCCAGCCAGAAGCCAGCCAGAGACCTGCCAGCATCCAGCCAGAGGCCTGCCAGCCAGTGTGAGTCCTGCCATTTTTGCGTGCGTCTGTGTGTGCATGCGTGTGTCTGTGTGCGTGTCTGTTTGTGTGCGCCTGTGTACTTTCGCACATGTGCAGGGTCGGACTGGCCCCCCGGAGAACCGGAGCATTCTCCGGTGGGCCAGGCACTGACACCTGCTGGCATATTGGCCAGCAGCTGCCTAGGGCCCCCACTGCTCCAGGGGCCCCCCAGCCAGTGGAGTGTCGCTAATAGCGGCACACCCAGCTGCTATGGGGCCCCTGAGTAAAGTGGGGCCCTTCTTGTGCCAGAGAGCAGCAGATGGACAGGAGCCTGTCCCCGCTGCTAAAGAGAAATGAATATTCACACTTCCCCACGCCCCCATGGGCGTGGAGAGGCGTGAATACCATTTCACTTTAATGGTGGGCAGAGTTAGCCACAGGCTGAGGCTAACACTGCCCGCCGCTGCTGCTGAATGGGGGGCCCCGGAGGTGGGCACCTAAAGGGCGGCGATCCTTGATTGCGATCCCTGCAGCTTGGGACCAGAGCGGAGCTGCAGGGATCCACGCCATCCTCCTTCCTGCCCGGCACTTCCTGTCTGAATCAGCGCAGCTGGATGACGTCATCATTCAGCGCAGCTGTTTCAGACAGAAAGTTGCCGGGATGTGCTGTGGCTGCTGGGAACGTGCGGAGAGGTGAGTGGGTGCTGTGTGTGTGTGCGCGCACGTGTGCGCCTGCATGTGTGCGGCTGTGTGTGTGCGTGTGCGTCTCTGCCTCCATGTGTGCAGCTGTGTGTGAGTGGGGGGAGGCAATGATGATGGTGCTGGAGGCAATGATGATGGTGATGGAGGCAATGATGATGGTGCTGGAGGCAATGATGATGGTGGTGGGGGCAATGATGATGGTGCTGGAGGCAATGATGATGATGATGGTTGTGGGGGCAATGATGATGGTGCTGGAGGCAATGATGGTGGTGGGGGCAATGATGATGTGCTGGAGGCAATGATGATGGTGCTGGAGGCAATGATGGTGGTGGGGGCAATGATGATGTGCTGGAGGCAATGATGGTGCTGGAGGCAATGATGGTGGTGGGGGCAATGATGATGGTGGTGGGGCAATGATGATGGTGCTGGAGGCAATGATGATGGTGGGGCAATGATGATGGTGCTTGAGACAATGATGGTGGTGGGGGCAATGATGATGATGATGGTGCTGGAGGCAATGATGATGGTGCTGGAGGCAATGATGATGGTGGTGGGGCAATGATGATGGTGCTGGAGGCAATGATGATGGTGGTGGGGCAATGATGATGGTGCTGGAGGCAATGATGATGGTGGTGGGGCAATGATGATGGTACTGGAGGCAATGATGATGGTGGTGGGGGCAATGATGATGTGCTGGAGGCAATGATGATGGTGATGGAGGCAATGATGGTGGTGGGGGCAATGATGATGTGCTGGAGGCAATTATGGTGCTGGAGGCAATGATAATGGTGGTGGGGGCAATGATGATGGTGGTGGGGCAATGATGATGGTGCTGGAGGCAATAATGATGGTGGTGGGGCAATGATGATGGTGCTGGAGGCAATGATGATGGTGGTGGGGGCAATGATGATGTGCTGGAGGCAATGATGATGGTGCTGGAGGCAATGATGGTGTGGGGGCAATGATGATGTGCTGGAGGCAATGATGGTGCTGGAGGCAATGATGATGGTGGTGGGGGCAATGATGATGGTGCTGGAGGCAATGATGATGGTGGGGCAATGATGATGGTGCTTGAGACAATGATGGTGGTGGGGGCAATGATGATGATGATGGTGCTGGAGGCAATGATGATGGTGCTGGAGGCAATGATGATGGTGGTGGGGCAATGATGATGGTGCTGGAGGCAATGATGATGGTGGTGGGGCAATGATGATGGTGCTGGAGGCAATGATGGTGGTGCTGGAGGCAATGATGATGGTGGTGGGGGCAATTATGATGGTGGTGGGGGCAATGATAATGGTGGTGGGGCAATGATGATGGTGGTAGGGGCAATGATGATGGTGGTAGGGGAAGCAATGGTGGTGGGGGCAATGATGATGGTGGTGGGGGAGGCAATGATGATGGTGGGGAAGAAAGCAATGATGGTAGTGGTGTAAAGGACAAAAGATGGTAGTGGTGGAAAGGACAATGGTGGTGGGGAAGGAGGCAATGATGGAGGTGGTAATGAGTACAATGGTGAAGGGGGAGAACAATGATGATGGTGGAGGGAGCTGCATTATACTCTTTCAGGGGGGCTGCATTATACCCTATGAGGGGGCTACATTATAATTCTGTGGGGGCTGCATTATTCTCTGAGGGGGCTACATCATACTATATGAGGGAGCTACATTATGCCCTATGAGGGGCTACATTATATTCTGTGGAGGGGCTGCATTATATTATATGTGGGGGGTGCATTATTCTCTCAGGTGGCTACATCATACTATATGAGGGGAGCTGCATTATGCCCTATGAGGAGGCTACAGTATATTCTATGGGGGTTTGCATTATATTCTGAGGGGCTATATTATATTCTGTGGAGGGGCTGCATTATGCCATATGAAGGAGCTACGTTATATTCTATGGGGGGCTGCATTATACCTTGCGAGGGGGTTGCATTATATTTTGTGGGGTGCTGTATTATACCCTATGAGGGGGGCTGCATTATATTCCATGAGGGAGGCTACATTATATTCTATGAGGGATCTGCATTATATTCTATGGGGGCTGCATTATATTCTGTGGGAGGCTACATTATATTCTATGAGGGGGGCAACTTTATATTCTATGAGGGGGCTACCCCAACCCCTGCTACATAATTAAGACATGTACTACCTTATATTATGCCCTGATATTAGCGTGTTTTACCGCACAATTGATGGTCTTGAATGTATTTCTATGTAGCTACATAGTGGGCCCCAAGAATAATTTTCTCTGGTGGGCCCAAGGTGCTCTAGTCCGACGCTGCGCATGTGCATGTGTGCATCTGTGTGTTTGCGTGCACCTGTGTGCTTTCGTGCATGTGCATGCGTTGTGCGTGCGCCTGTGTGCTTTCATGCGTGTGCATGCATGCGTGCGCATGGTTTTTTTACTGTGATGTATTTAACCCCTTAGTGACGGAGCCAAATTTTTTAAATCTGACCAGTGTCACTTTATGTAGTAATAACTCTGGAATGCTTCAACAAATCTCAGTGATTTTGAGATTTTTTCGTGACACATTATACTTTATGATAATGATAAATTTAGCGCGATATGTTTTGTGTTTATTTACAAAAAATGTCAGCAATTTGAGAAAAATGTAAAAAAATAGCAATTTTCACACTTTGAATGATTATCCCTTTAATTCAGATAGTCATACCATAGCAAAACATTAATAAATAATATTTCCAACATGTCGGCTTTACATCAGCACCATTTGTCAAATGTTCTTTATTTTGTTAACATTTTAGGAGGTTTAAAAAGGCAGCAGTAATTTTTCATTTTTTCAAGGAAATTTACAAAAAAAATTTTTTAGGGACCTGTCCATGTTTGCAGTGACTTTAGAGGTCCCATATATTGGGAAACCCCCAAAACTTATACCATTTTAAAAATAGCACCCCCTGACATATTGAAAACTGCAGTCAGGTAGTTTATTATTTCTTCAGGTGATTTTCAGGAATTAATGCAAAGTCGCATAACAGAGATGAAAATGTGTATTTTTACCACCTAAATGTCACTAACTTCTGAACAAGTTACAACAGCCATCAGACTCTAAGGCCGCTATTTGGTCATGAATTGCCATGCCAAACATCAGGACCACACAATCCTGATCTGAATGCACCAATTGGGATAAAGAGGAAGCGCCCACACTCTGTTAACCATTTATATGATGTAGTCACTATTGACAGCAGCATCTAAGGGGTTAAACAGATATAATCAGTGCCAACACTGATCGTGGCTGATGCAGCAAGTTGTCAGCTATAGTGTACAGCCGACAGCTGCTGGATTGTCACCTGTATGGGGAGGCTATTCTCTTATATCTCAGGTCAGTTAAAAGACGTATTGGCTGTCATTAAGGGGTTAAACAAGTAGTGTGATCTGTGCAGCATGTGGTTTCAGTGTGTGTGTAATGGTGGTGTGAGCGTGTGTCTTGCGTGTGCGTGTGTGTGTGTGTGTGTGTGTGTGTGTGTTTGGTTTTTTTATTTAAATTTTTTTTTTAATTATATTGTTGAAAACATTTACAGTTAATGTACTTGTATTTAAGATAAAGAGCATTGAGGCTCCTAATTGTGATGGTAAAAAAAAAATGAAAATTAAAGGGAACCTGTCACCCCCAAAATCGATGGTGAGGTAAGCCCACCGTCCTCAGGGGCTTATCTACAGAATGCTGTAGATAAGCCCCCGATGACGGTGGGCTTACCTCACCATTGATTTTGGGGGTGGCAGGTTCCCTTAAAAAAGAATTATTAAAATTTTTTATTTCAAAATGTCCATAGTATCATTTCATAAAGGTAAATTTTAAAGTGTGGTGTATGTACAAATGTACACACATGCAATACAGAGTTGGTTGAGGGTTTATTTTTAAACTAGATGGTAGCCCGATTCGAACGCATCGGGTATTCTAGAATATGTATGTAGTTTATTTATGAAGATTTTAGAATAATACATTGAATACACAGGATTGTTCGCGGCCGGCCATGTAGTATATAACAGCCATGTAGTATGTAGCACAGCCACGTAGTATATAGCACAGCCCATGCAGTATATTGCACAGCCCACGTAGTACATTGCACAGCCCACGTATTATATTGCACAGCCCACGTATTATATTGCACAGCCCACGTATTACATTGCACAGCCCACGTAGTACATTGCACAGCCCATGTATTATATTGCACAGCCCACGTAGTATATTGCACAGCCATGTAGTATATTGCACAGCCCACATATTATATTGCACAGCCCACGTATTATATTGCACAGCCCACGTAGTATATTGCACAGCCCACGTATTATATTGCACAGCCCACGTAGTTTATAACACAGGCCACGTAGTCCATTGCACAGCCCATGTATTATATTGCACAGCCCACGTAGTAAATAGCACAGCCATGTAGTATATTGCACAGCCACGTAGTATGTAGCACAGCCACGTAGTATGTAGCACAGCCACGTAGTATATAGCACAGCCCATGCAGTATATTGCACAGCCCACGCAGTATATTGCACAGCCCACGTATTATATTGCACAGCCCACGTATTACATTGCACAGCCCACGTAGTACATTGCACAGCCCACATAGTATATTGCACAGCCCACGTAGTATATTGCACAGCCCACGTAGTTTATAACACAGGCCACGTAGTATATTGCACAACCCACGTAGTTTATAACACAGGCCACGTAGTATATTGCACAGCCCACGTAGTATATTGCACAGCCCACGCAGTATATTGCACAGCCCACGTATTATATTGCACAGCCCACGTATTACATTGCACAGCCCACATAGTACATTGCACAGCCCACGTAGTACATTGCACAGCCCACGTATTATATTGCACAGCCCACGTAGTTTATAACAGGCCACGTAGTCCATTGCACAGCCCATGTATTATATTGCACAGCCCACGTAGTAAATAGCACAGCCATGTAGTATATTGCACAGCCACGTAGTATGTAGCACAGCCACGTAGTATGTAGCACAGCCACGTAGTATATAGCACAGCCCATGCAGTATATTGCACAACCCACGTAGTACATTGCACAGCCCACGTATTATATTGCACAGCCCACGTATTACATTGCACAGCCCACGTAGTACATTGCACAGCCCACGTAGTATATTGCACAGCCCACGTATTATATTGCACAGCCCACGTAGTATATTGCACAGCCCACGTTGTTTATAACACAGGCCACGTAGTATATTGCACAGCCCACGTAGTTTATAACACAGGCCACGTAGTATATTGCACAGCCCACGTAGTATATTGCACAGCCCACGCAGTACATTGCACAGCCCACGCAGTATATAGCACAGCCCACGTAGTATATTGCACAGCCCACATAGTATATTGCCCAGCCCACATAGTATATTGCACAGCCCACGCAGTATATAGCAATGTGGGCATCATATCCCTGTTAAAAAAAAAAGAATTAAAATAAAAAATAGTTATATACTCACCTTCCGTTGGCCCCGGATCCAGGTGAAGCGGTTACCGACGCTTCTCGCGCGCTCCGGTCCCAAGAGTGCATTGCGGTCTCGCGAGATGATGACGTAGCGGTCTCGTGAGACCTGCTACGTCATCATCTCGTGAGACCGCAATGCATGGAGCGGTCACCGGAGCATCGCGAGGAGCGGGAAAGGCCGGTTCTGGATCCGAGGGGCCGACGGACGGTGAGTATATAAAGATTTTTTATTTTTTTTATTATTTTTAACATTAGATCTTTTAACTATTGATGCCGCATAGGCAGCATCAATGGTTAAAAGTTGGTCACACAGGGTTAATAGCAGCGGTAACGGAGTGCGTTACCCGCTGCATAACGCGGTCCGTTACCGCTGCCATTAACCCTGTGTGAGCGCTGACTGGAAGGGATTATGGAGCGGGCAATGACTGCGGGGAGGAAGGAGCGGCCATTTGCCGCCGGACTGTGCCCGTCGCTGATTGGTCGTGGCCGTTTTGCCGCAACCAATCAGTGACTTGGATTTCAATGACACACAGAGGCCGCAACCAATGAATATCCGTGACAGACAGAAGGACAGACAGAAGGACAGACAGAAAGACGGAAGTGACCCTTAGACAATTATATAGTAGATATAAAAGGTTATTGAAAATTTTTAATAGGTTTTTTTAATTTTTTTAGTAATTTTTAAAGAGATCTTTTCAAATCACATATGTGGTCTATACATTTTCAACTGGTGTTTAGGCATTTCAATTTTTCATGAGGGCATTGTTTTTTGTTTTTTTTTTGGGTGGGGGGGAAATGGCTTTACAGCTTGCGCATATTGTTGAACTAGGTAATCCAGCTCAGACTGGTGTGCCTTGGGTATATTTTTTTGGGTTGTTTCTCAAAACGTTGTTTATTGGCCTGCTTGAACATTGCTCAGATTCATTTAAACAGGGTGGTTTTTAAATCTTTTACATTAGCTAGTTTGGGGGGTTTGTGGGTCTAAGTATAAAGTCTTTATACTTACAGATCCATCAGGGACCACCAAGCCAGCAGGGACCACCAAGCCAGCAAGCCACTTTCCTGATGTAAGTATTAAAGACCACAAATCTTTGAATTTAATTTGTATAGTAGCTTACAAGTGTCTTTATACTTACAGATACACCAGGGACCACCAAGCCAGCAGGGACCACCAAGCCAACAAGCCACTTTCCTGATGTAAGTATTAAAGACCACAAATCTTTGAATTTAATTTGTATAGTAGCTAAAAGTGTCTTTATACTTACAGATACACCAGGGACCACTGAGCCAAAAAAAAAGTCTTCTTCTGGGCATCTGTGTAGTGAGGTAATTTAAAAAAAAATAGTTTTTGGTTCTTGTTAAAATTTCTGTTAAACACTATATGCATTAATTATGTTTTCACAGGAAGCTGAAGCAGCCAAGGGCCTCTCAGAAGGAGACGGGGTGGGTGAAGAAACGCAAGGAGTGGGCGCACAGAGTGTAAGTTGTGCCAAAACAGTTGCTTCACACATCACAGTGCACCCAACACATACAAAACAGATCATCATACATCACAGTACACATACAACATATGCCTACATCCAACATAATTCTTTTTCATTTTTTTAGTCTGCTGCACATTCTGGCCAACGCCATGAAGGTCCTCCCAGCCGCTCCCAGAGTCGGAGTCGTAATCGCCGCAGCGGTCAGCCAGCAGTGAGGTTTTTTTTTCTTTTTTCTCTTGGCAGTTTTGTGTTTCAGTGTACAATTTTTTTTTTGCTCTTTTCAGAATCTTCACAGCGTGCTCCCAACTCAGATGATGAGGCCATGCAGATCAGTTTGTGACTTGTCGGCTCTGGGAGCAAATATGCGAGAACATTGTGGCCAACTGGGAGGACCTTGATCCAAAGCAGCAGACTCGAGAACGTAAGTAGTCACATTTCAGTCATTTCTGGAGCAGGACGGAATGTGTTGTAATTAACCCATTTTTTATTTCATTCTTCTCCTTACAGGTGAAAGGGTTATGAAGCGGTGGCGGTCACTCAGCGATCGCTTCAAGAGGGAGTATAACAAGGAGATGCAGGCCCCGAGTGGCTCAAGAGGACGACGAAGGCCACAATATAAGTACAGCCATGCCCTGTCCTTCCTCCGGGAAACGATGTTGAGTAGAAGGTAAATATTCAACAGCCCATTGAATAATTCACCATGTTTACCTGTCTAACCTTTTTTTTTGTTTCAGGCAGGGCTTTTTCCTATCAATATATTAATTGTTATTTTTTTCTATTATTTCACAGCACCGTCTGTAGCACTCGGGAGCCTGCTTCTACTTTGTACCCCTCTGGAGCGATCCCACAGGAGTCCGCCACAGTGGACCATGTCGGTAGACCCCACCCCTCTGACCCCTCGTCTGGCCCTTCCCTCACTTCCAGTACCTCTGCCCCATCCACTTCAACATCCGCCAGCGCTGGAGCATCATCGCAGACTTCGTTACTTGAAGCTGCTGGTGACGAGTTAGCGTTCCCTTTACCCCACCCCTCTGATCCTGCCACCTCTAGAACACCATTAGGTTCAGGGCGGCAGCGACAGAGGGGTCAGGAAAGGAGTTATGCTCCTGAGTTCTTGCATCTGAATGCATCCTTCCAGAGCTCTTTCAAACTTTTGGGAGAGCAAGTGACTGCTGGGTTCAGCATGGTGAAACAAAGCATCAGTGAACTCAGCAGTCGCTTGGATAGGCTGCATTCAGATGCAAGGGAATCTCCAAACAACCTTTTTTTTCAATCAATGCTCAGGAGCATGGAAAAGCTAACTCTTCACCAGCAGATGCATGTAATGCAAGGCTGCCATGCTGCTCTAGTGCAGGCCATCACCAAAGCCCCTCCAACTCCCACACCTCCCCACACAGCCACTGTCTCTCCTTCCAACCCTTTCCAAACTACTTATTGTTTCCCAACGCAGGCCCAATTCCCAACGCAGGCCCAATTCCGAACCCAGGCCCAATTCCCAACCCAGTCCCAATTCCCAACCCAGGCCCAATTCCCAACCCAGGCCCAATTCCCAATGCAGGCCCAATTCCCAACGCAGGGCCAATAACCAATGTCTTCCCCACTGTTTCCTTCCCTATCAAATTTTCCTTCCCCGTTTAGTTTTCCACCTACCCCAACACCACCCCCTGTCCAACCTGACCTCCCTGCTCAGCCTCATGTTTTTTCCCCTCCTTCCACTACAGATCAACCCCAACCCAGTAGGCTTTCCCCCACTATCGACGTGGTCCAACCTTCCAGCCTCTCCAATAGTATCTCCACCCCACAATTTACAGATTTGTAAAGTTTAAATTGTTAAAGTTTAATAAAAATTAAAAAAAAAAAATTGGGTAAAATAAACTAATTTTAATCTAAATTGATTACAAAAAGTTGTTAATAAGTGTAATAAAAATGTGGTTTTGTTTAAAATTTTTTTTATTGTCAAGTGTCTTCATTTAACTATAGTAATATAAAAAAGGTACACAAACATAAGACGTTGTAAAGGTATAACATGTTTGGTTTATTAGAAAACATACCAAACTTTAGGGAAATAAGTAAAACTTGGTGTCAATAAAATCAGAAGAGTGACTTTGTACAGAAACATTATTGCCATAGACATCAAAGAAACATCTCAAACTATGTCTTCTTGCCATGGAACTCGGCCTTCAGGTGAAATGAAATAATCAGCGAAGTGGTCCCTCATTCTGGAAACCGCAAGTGCAGTCCGAACAGAGTTGCTTTGATAGTCCCACAAGGTTGTCTGAGAGTCCTCTTCATCCATGGAAACTGGCTCCTGGGAAATCACATAATTGTGCAGCACCACACAGGCCTTGACAACCTCATCCACAGTCTCTGTAGTTTTATGGCGGTTAGCAGCACTCACCACTTTGCAGTTAAAATGCCAAACGCGCACTCCACCACTCGTCTGGCTCTCGTTAAACGGTAGTTAAACACTCGTTTTGTTCGGGTCAATCCACTGCTTGCATAAGGTTTCAGTAGGTGTGGTGACAGCTTGGATGCCTCATCACCAACACAGACAAATGGCATAGGTGGGCCAGATGTTCCCAGGAGTGGAACATCATAGGTGTCTCCATAAAGACAACAAAGGCACAGATGATTGGCCTCGGGGAGACCAAAACATCCAACACCGCGGAGACACCATCACGTGTTTCTCAACGCAGTGATCCAGAACACTGCCCCCATCCCTTATGGGAAATATGCAAATGCATGTAGAGAAGCTGCGGAGACACCATCACGTGTTTCTCAACGCAAGCAGTGAATAGCCAGGCCTTTCCCCGGGAAGGAACAACCACGGGAAGGGCAGCATCCAATAAAGGAAAACATCCAATACAGGAAAACCACCTATGCCAAGCATGGTATCCATCCACACACAGCTGTTTTGGGGTGTTTGCCCCTCATCAGTGTGGAATAGGAATCTGGCTATTAGGAGCAGTGCCTAGTGAAAAGGCTGTAAAGGCACAGATGATTGGCCTCGGGGAGACCAAAACATCCAACACCGCGGAGACACCATCACGTGTTTCTCAACGCAGTGATCCAGAACACTGCCCCCATCCCTTATGGGAAATATGCAAATGCATGTAGAGAAGCTGCATAGGGGTGGAGCCGCATATTCATCACTGTAATGAGCGGTACCACGTGACCGCTCATACAGGACAAGCTGCGGCGCTGAGAGGAAGCATCGAGGGAGCTGGGTGAGTATTTTATTTCCAGCGGGCGGGCGCACAGGGGGTGGGAGAGGGGAGGTGACATCTTTATTTTAACCACAAAAAAAATTAAAAAACAATGATTTTTCATTCCTTCTCTCCAGCGAACGCTGCTGGGAAGAAGGAATGAATTCCGGCTTCAGCACTAGATGCAGGGGACAGCGCTTATCTCTAGTGCTGTCTCCTGCACGGTCCGTGTGATCCTCGGTGGGCACACGGGCGGCACATGGCTGCCGCACGTGTGCCACACTGATGTGCCACGTGAGCACACGGACACGGATAACTCCGGTACCGATTTTTCCGGTACCGGAATTATCTGGACGTGTGAGACTGGCCTTATGGAGCAGGTGTTAAACACTGTGGAATGGGCACAAATAATAAAATAATTAACATGCTGCAGAAAATGCAACGCAGTTTTTCAGTGCAGTATTTTCTGCAGCATGTTCACTGCTGATGTGGTTTTTCATAGGTTAACGTGCACATGGCATTAACTATGAACAATGATAAAAAAAATACATAAAAATAGGCTTACCGCCGGAGAGATGGAAACCCTCAACTGTGTGTCCTTCCTTCCGATGACATCCCCAACAAGTTCCAATAAAACAACCTCATTCGCAAGTAGTTAAAGAATTTATCCGGTTCTGCCGTAACTCCATGTAGAGTGTTGAATACATGCCCGGGTCATTCGCTGTGCGTTTATGGGATGTATCCATAGGCGGCGCCGGCGACGTCGCTGTCGAAGAATCCTCTCTCTTGCTGCTGCCTCCTTTTCCCGAACTATTATTGCCAGCCTATTGGTCTCAAAAATAACATCAGAACATATGGTAGCAATCTTCACAAGCACTCCTTCCATCTCTGCCACTTTCTCTGAACCCTGTCAAAGATGGGCTGTAAAAACAGTCAATATATGGTTTCCCTTATTTTCCAGTACCCAATCACATTTGGGAGACTCCCATTTTTAGTCATGGAAAACGGATCCGTCAAAAAAATGGATGAAACGGATGATAAAAACTGACAAGACGGATGCAACGGATCCAGTTTTTCGACGGAACCGTCTAGCGGATCCGTCGAAATACTGTATGCGTTGCATCAGTTTTTCATTATTTTTGACGCATCCATCGATACGTCGCGCCGACGCATTGTGACGGCCGCCAGATGACGCAAATGTGAAAGAAGCCTAATACGCTGCGCACAGAGACGCAAATGTGAAACCAGCCAAAGAAATGTAATTCTTAAAAATAGTTTAGCTAAGGTTACTTTCACACTAGCGTCGGTACGGGGCTGTCGCGCTGCGTCGGCCCGACGTACCGACGCATACTGTGAAAAAAATGCCCAACGTGGGCAGCGGAAGCAGTCTTACGACACTTCCGCTGCCCCATTTTAATGTCCGGGGAGGAGGGGGCGGAGTTTCGGCTGTGCATGCGCGGTCGAAAATGGCGGACTCAACGCACAAAAAAAGCTGCATGTAACTTTTTTTGTGCCGGGGGTCCGCCAAAACACGATGCAACCGTCGCACGACGGTTGTGACTTGTGGCCATGCGTCGCTAATGTTAGTCTATGGGGAAAAAACGCATCCTGCAGACAACTTTGCAGAATGCGTTTTTTCTCCAAAACGACTCATTGCGACGTACAGCCAAAAACGCTAGTGTGAAAGTAGCCTAACCTGCTGTCTTTGACGAGTTAACAATTGGAGCAACACTCCTAACAGCAACAGACGATATGGTCTGCGTAGCCGTAATTGATGTTCTGTGTTCTCTTCGCCACGCTGTGGGCTCCGCTGTGAAATGTCCTGTGAACTTATTTTAGTGGTAATGGAAGGCTTTCCAAAATGGAGAATCAGAAGAGGTTGGACTAGGAAATGACATCAACCTTTTTTTTTCACTTGTATTATCTTTATGTAGGTTACAAAAACACATACAAAACCGCACTAAAAACTGCATGTAAATCCGCACAAAAGACGCATCAAAAACAGATAAAAAAAATGCAACAAATCTGCACCTGCGTTTTCTGGCTAGAGAGGTAAGAATCTGCACAGGAAATTCCACAGGCAAATCCGCAACATGTGCACATACCATTAAATAGGTTTTGTTGCATTTTTTCTCCATTGGGGGGAGTCTCTAGTTTATTGGTAACATGTTTTGTTTATATCATCAGTCTGCAATCCTGGTGTTACAGACTTGTCTAAACCTCTCCCCATCATACTAAGTGTGGTTGCCAGAAGCATGTAGCAATTATCTGCTATATTCAAGGAGCAACCTAGGTGCTATTAGCTTTGATGTAAGCCACTAGAGGAGTATGGCAGAAACCCTGTAAGGGTATGACTCCACGGTACGGATGGGCGGCGGTATCGCCGCAGCGGCGAAGCCGCTCGGCGCTAAGCCCCGCCCCCTTAATGGGACGCGATCATGCCGGATGTGTTAACTCTTCACATCCGGGATGATCGCTCTGTCCCATAGGGCCCTGTGATATGCCTTGCGGGGACGCTGCGTCCCCGCAAGGTGTACGGACATGCTGCGATCTGAAAAGACGCGCAGCATGTCCGTAGTCGCAGGGCCGCCGCGTGCGGGTTTCCACGCATAGTGGAGACGGGATTTCATCAAATCCCCTCCACTATGCTGGAACATCTGGACGCTGCTTGTTTGACGCTGCAGCGCTGCGCAGCATCAAACAAGCAGCGTTTCCTGAACGTGGAAACATACCCCAAGGGTATGTGTCCACGGTCAGTAAACGCTGCTTGTTTGACGCTGCGCAGAGCTGCAGCGTCAAACACGCAGCGTCCAGATGTTCCAGCATAGTGGAGGGAATTTTTTGAAATCCCGTGTCCACTATTCGTGGAAACACGCATGCGGCGGGCCTGCGACTCCGGACATGCTGCGCGTCTTTTCAGATCGCAGCATGTTCGTACTCCTTGCGGGGACGCAGCGTCCCCGCAAGGCATAACACAGGGCCCTATGGGAGGGGGGCGATGATCCCGGATGTGTACAGTTAACACATCCGGCATCATCGCGTCCCAGAAGGGGGTGGGGCTTAGCGCCGAGCGGCTTCGCCGCTCCGGCGATACCGCCGGCCATCCTGAACGTGGACACGCAGCCTTAGGGTATGTGCATACGCTGCGGATTTTGCTGCGAATCCGCAGCATTTCCGTAGCTGCGGATCCGCAGCGCTTTCCCATGCATTTACAGTACCATGTAAAGCTACGGGAAATGAAATAAGCAGTGCACATGCTGCGGGAAAAAACGCTGCAGTTTATTTTCCGCAGCATGTCAATTCTTTGTGCGGAATCCGCAGCGGTTTTTCACCTTCTCCAATAGGAAACTGCAGGTGAAAATCCGCAGCGGAAACCGCAATAAAAACCACGATAAATCCGCAGTAAAAACACAATGGAATCCGCAGCGTGTGCACATGGCCTAAGACTTCTTCAGCTTGGGTACCAGTTAAGTAGCACTAAGGCCAGTCTCACACGTCCAGATAATTCCGGTACCGGAAAAAAATGGTACCGGAATTATCCGTGTCCGTGTGCCCCTGCGTTTCTGTGGCACATCAGTGTGGCACACGTGTGCCTCCCGTGTGCCCACTGGGTACCACACGCACCGTGCAGGAGACAGCGCTAAAGTTTAGCGCTGTCCCCTGCATCGTGCTGAAGCCGCGATTTATATCTTCTGTGCAGCAGCGTTTGCTGTAAAGAAGATATGAATAATCCATTTTTTTAGTGGTATTTCGTGTTTGAAATAAAGCTCCATGTCCCCACCCCCCTCCCACCCCCTGTGCGCCCCCCCCGCTGTTCTGAAAATACTCACCCGCCTCCCTCGCAGTGTCCTGTCCTGGCCGCACCTTCTACTGTATGCGGTCACGTGGGGCCGCTCATTTACAGTAATGAATATGCGGCTCCACCCCTATGGGAGGTGGAGCCGCATATTCATGACTGTAATTGGCGGCCCCACGTGACCGCATACAGTAGAAGGTGCGGCCAGGACAGGAAGCAGCGACAGCCAACGAGGGAGCCGGGTGAGTATTTTCAGAACAGCGGGGGGGCGCACAGGGGGTGGGGACATGGAGCTTTATTTTAAACACGAAATACCACTAAAAAAATGGATTATTCATATCTTCTTTACAGCAAACGCTGCTGCACAGAAGATATGAATCGCGGCTTCAGCACCATGTGGGGGGGACAGCGCTTACTGGAGAGCTGTCTCCTGCACGGCACACAGAGAACGTCCGTGTGCGGTACGTGTTTTACACAGACCCATTGACTTTAATGGGTCCGTGTAATATGTGCGCTCCCACGAACACTGACATGTCTCCGTGTTTGGCACACGGAGACACGGTCCGCAAAAAATCAATGACATCTGCACAGATGCATTGATTTTAATGTGTCTACGTGTGTCAGTGGCTCCGGTACGTGAGGAAACTGTCACCTCACGTACCGGAGCCACTGACGTGTGAAACCGGCCTAATATGTTAAGAGCGGGAACGCTGCCAAAACTCCAGCTGATTTCTAAGACATTGATGATGCAGCGCCCCAGAGTCCTGGTCATTGCAGTACTGTGGCTCCGCCACTAATGGGATACGTCTGATGGCACTGAAGGAGTTCATCTGACCAGGTATCACAGACACCAATACATTTCACAGCCGGGCCTCCAGGGGGAGCTAAGGGTTCTATTCATTAGGCCACTCCTCACATACTGGTAAAACTGGGGGTCAGGCAGGAAGTTAGGGAGAAAGCTGACTGGGTTGGAACCAGGCAACACCTTGTGGCAGAGGGTGTTGTAGGGGAAGATTCGGTAGGGTCCCTGTCAGGGGTGGGATCCTGACAGAGGCCTGGCTACAGGAAGGAACGTCAAGGGACCGTGCCTGCTCAGCATAGCGGCGGTGCCCTAAGGAAGGATCAGAAGCGAGATATATTGTGCTGAGTGAGAAACGAGATCAAAGCAAGAAGGAGAATACCAGTAGGAGTCGTGCTGTAAGACCGAGGCAACATCCTACTGAGGCGCAAACAACCGGTGGCCGGAACGCCGAGGAAGTATTTCTATATACAGCTTCAGGCAATACTTCAAACCTACGGCAGGACAGTCAGTCTCAGGCGGGCTGTCTCACCTAAATCACCTATGCAGTCTTGGGGGCAACTTGTGGAGAGGGGCGACTCTAGGGTCCCGGAAGAGCTCCGAGCCTACCCGTCAAACGGGTGCCGTCCTAACCGTAACATCAGGGAGGGACGGAGGATTAGCAGAACATCATCTAATCGAGTTGTGAGGGAACTTAAGAAACAGACACAACAGTTGTGGGGACTTTCCGTAAGCACAGCAGGGAAGGACCGCAACACATAGCGCTAGCAGGTAGGCACAGATTTCCACCTGCAAAGGGAACTCTGGAGGTGCCATCGGACCGACCGGACTTGCGCAGCCTGGTGAACCGTATTCCGGACTGAGGACCCAGAGACCTTCAGTAAAGAGGTAAAGAGACTGCAACCTGGTGTCCTCGTTATTTACTGCACCGCACCACCACCACCACTACCACTATCCACATCTATCAGATACTGTGCGCCCTTCGGCAGGGTCACGGACCGGGGCCTAGCCACCGTGACAACCCCAGAGCAGAGACTCAGAGGCCCGGTACCGGGTACCCCTCGGCCCTGCGGCGGTGGGGGCGCTACAACTTGGCGTCACGAACAGGATCTACTTAAGCCTGAAGAATCAGGTCATGTGTGCCTTGGAACTGTGATTTATTGTGCTTGGACTGTACTTTATTGCAAAGACTGTGGATTGTCACTTGCCGCCAAAAGTTCGCGCCAAAACCGCCGCCATTACAGCGCTAAGGAGAGCGCAGGAGAAGAAGAAGGGCGTGGAAGTGGGCGTGAACAAGCTGAAGAGCGCGAAAGACAATGGCCGCCCAGTCTAAATATTTCGGCCCCTTGAGGACGTGTCCGTCAGCAGCCGAGATCCGCCTCCTGATCCTCAATGGTGGGCAGAGACAAAGAAAACGAAACCACCCACGAAGGAGAGAGCGGGAAAAGGACCAGGAAGAAGAAGTCAGCGACATGGAGGACGCCATGGCCAGCCGCCCGGAGCCGGAGTGTGGGGTCGGAGCCGAGGACTCCCCCAGCTACCCGGAGAGGCACCGCAGCCAGACCTCCGCAGCTGACGCTGACCTCCTGCAGATCGGAGCGGACGAGCTGACCCACCAACTCCTGCAGACGCAGTTGAGCACTGAGGTCGGGTGGAAGAAGACCATCATCGGGAGCCTCGCCAGAAGTCTGTCGGCAGCCTCATCTGGTCCGGAGCGAGAAAGAAGTTCCAGCGCTCCGAAGCCAGAAAGCAAGGCCCTGCCGGAAGGCGAGATGCTGCAAGCAGAGATGACAACGTCGCAGCACGAGGCCCTGCAACCAGCGTTCCAGACCCCAGCGGAGGCAGAGCAGACCGGCACTGGAGGAACCGCATCTGAAGCAGGTATGAAGGGCGACCCTGCCCTGACGACCGACACCCCTCCAGTGACTGCTAGTGCCACAGCTGCTGACTCCGTTCCAGTGACTGATCTTGCAGCAGCTGCTACCTCTGCTGCAGCAAATGCCCATACTCAAGCTGCGCAGACCTCCATAGCTGCGCATGATTTAACCGTACATGAAAGACGGATTAACGGCGTGTGTCCAGCACTGGGTGTAGCCCTGGACCTCACTTTTCCCAGGCCAGGAAGGGTTAAGTGCCAGGTGCAGCCCTGGAAGCCGTCCAACTAAACCTCGGAAACCTGAAACTGTACATAGTTAACTGTTTGTTTCCCTGCTTTTTGCTACTAATACCCGACCTGGGTTATTCTTAAAGGGATCCCTTAGTTTACCCGGGATCCCTATTGCTTTTATTTTTGTTTTTATTTTCCTTTTGCTCCTTGTTTACTCAAGTTTACAAAGAACTGCTGGATCATGAACAATGCATGATACAAACTCCTTGTATATAATTTGCACCTTCTTAAAGGTGCTCCCTACTGGGTTATCAAAGACATTTTGTGAAGAAACCGTTCCTGGAAACCGTCCAAGAGTTTCTGCGGAAAACGGACTTGCAACTTGAGAAGTTGCACTACCTCAAAGAGACTTGGTTCCCTCTTAAAGGGAATGTTGACTTGTCATACTTAACGCATAATGTTGCCTTAAATGAGTAATGATAATGTTTTGATATAGTGAGTTATATGTAGTCAGGTAGACAATTATAAGAAATGTTGATAATGCACTCTGAAATAAAGTAATTATTGGAAAGGTGCAGTAGACCCGTAGGGGTAGACATAAAGTCCTGCATAGGTGAAAGCTAGAAGAAAGATGCAGCAGACCCGTAGGGGTAGACATAGCGTCCTGCATACATGTCAGTAAGAAAGTAATGAAGGAAGTTTAATGCTTTATTTAACAGAAAATGTTTGATAATGTTAATAGAAGAATGAGGACAGAAAATGAACCCGTAGGGGTTAGTGGTGAGTCCTCTTAGGAGCCATATAGGGATGGCTCAGTGATTTCAAACTGAAAGTAAATGTTATGTTTTATACTGTGTATAGTAGTTGAAAAGGCAGTAGGCCCGGGCTGAAAGGGGCGGTCCTGTAAAGAAAGGAGAGGCAACAGGCCTGGAGCAGTTAGGACAGGCGGTCCTGCAGACGTAAAGTAGGAGAATGTAGCACAGTTGCTCAAGCCTTATAATGTGTTATAAGAAGGTCTTTAGTGGATTTAGAGTGTACATCCTTAAAGGCAATGTTAAATTATTGTTCAACAATTTTGCACTAAGTAGAATACCCGGTTGGGTAACAGGAGTTACTTATAGCCTGTAATTTATAATATTTAACCATGTTTGTAACGTTCAAGTGTCCTCACCTCCCATAAAGGGAAGCTCTGTTCAAATATGCTTATTGTTATTGCACTCAACAAAATTGTATGTCTTTTTGCTAACCTGTATTGTTGTTTTCTTCCCAGTCCAGGAGTACTGGATTTAACCGGGGGGGAGTGCAGCGCCCCAGAGTCCTGGTCGTTGCAGTACTGTGGCTCCGCCACTAAGGGAAGCCATGGTACGTCTGATGGCACTGAAGGAGTTCATCTGACCAGGTATCACAGACACCAATACATTTCACAGCCGGGCCTCCAGGGGGAGCTAAGGGTTCTATTCATTAGGCCACTCCTCACATACTGGTAAAACTGGGGGTCAGGCAGGAAGTTAGGGAGAAAGCTGACTGGGTTGGAACCAGGCAACACCTTGTGGCAGAGGGTGTTGTAGGGGAAGATTCGGTAGGGTCCCTGTCAGGGGTGGGATCCTGACAGAGGCCTGGCTACAGGAAGGAACGTCAAGGGACCGTGCCTGCTCAGCATAGCGGCGGTGCCCTAAGGAAGGATCAGAAGCGAGATATATTGTGCTGAGTGAGAAACGAGATCAAAGCAAGAAGGAGAATACCAGTAGGAGTCGTGCTGTAAGACCGAGGCAACATCCTACTGAGGCGCAAACAACCGGTGGCCGGAACGCCGAGGAAGTATTTCTATATACAGCTTCAGGCAATACTTCAAACCTACAGCAGGACAGTCAGTCTCAGGCGGGCTGTCTCACCTAAATCACCTATGCAGTCTTGGGGGGCAACTTGTGGAGAGGGGCGACTCTAGGGTCCCAGAAGAGCTCCGAGCCTACCCGTCAAACGGGTGCCGTCCTAACCGTAACATCAGGGAGGGACGGAGGATTAGCAGAACATCATCTAATCAAGTTGTGAGGGAACTTAAGAAACAGACACAACAGTTGTGGGGACTTTCCGTAAGCACAGCAGGGAAGGACCGCAACACATAGCGCTAGCAGGTAGGCACAGATTTCCACCTGCAAAGGGAACTCTGGAGGTGCCATCGGACCGACCGGACTTGCGCAGCCTGGTGAACCGTATTCCGGACTGAGGACCCAGAGACCTTCAGTAAAGAGGTAAAGAGACTGCAACCTGGTGTCCTCGTTATTTACTGCACCGCACCACCACCACCACTACCACTATCCACATCTATCAGATACTGTGCGCCCTTCGGCAGGGTCACGGACCGGGGCCTAGCCACCGTGATAACCCCAGAGCAGAGACTCAGAGGCCCGGTACCGGGTACCCCTCGGCCCTGCGGCGGTGGGGGCGCTACAATGACCAGTCCTGGAGGTCTATAATTACACAACCAAGGGCTGGTGATGAAAGAACAACTTGCAGGAGTTCAATAGGTAGAAAGCTGGAGATGCTGATGGAAGACGGGATATGGTAAATTGTAGAAAAATTAATGAAAGAATAGTGCATTAAATTTTAAGTTCTGAAGATGTTCATTTATCTGTTCTACAACTATCCAGTATGTGTTGGGTTTCAGTTATTTCCAAATTAACATAACGTTTTGATGTCAGTGAACCCGACTTTCCAATTAGCATACCAAGATTTTGATGTGAAACAAGCCCAATCCTCGCTACTGATGACACTAATAACTGTAGATTTTTTTCCTATTTTAATTAACTATTCTTAAATTATGAAAGGGAAAAGTACAATTAGAGTATAGAGCTGACAGTATTCTACCCCCCTGCAGTCAGGGAAGAGGTTTCTGGGTTTAACGTGCAGACAGTCCAGAGGTGTATCCAGATTTTCTGGCACCAGGGAAAGAATTCAGTTTGGTGCCCCCCAATCCCACCTCCTAGCACATATGGGATATCCACACTTAGTCACGTGCCAACGAGCTGCTCACCCTAATTCAATGTTCAGTGAAAGACTGAGGGAAAAGCTCGTTGTCATGTGACCATAAGTATGAAAATCGCCTGAGGGAAGTGGTCATGTGATGACTGGTGGAACCAGCAGGCAGAGCTGAATCCTGACAGTGAGTACAGGTAGTCCTCGACTTACGACGTTGATCCGTTCTTACACAGCGTCGTAAACCGAGTTTCGATGTAAGTCGGACCATACATTCATACAGTACTGTACCATAATAACAGTACAGTACTGCAAACGCTTAGCCTATCCAAACACCTATCCTAACACAGTACCCTACATAATTAGGGTGTTATTGCGTGCAGGAGACTCGTTTTCCTCGTGTAACCGGGTACAGTGTACAGTACTGGACTCTATTCTTCTGCCACTGCACGTAGTTGCATGTAGTTCGACTTACGACGCAAACCGTGTAAGTCGGAACGAGGCCTCGTATAAAGCGTTGTAACCACAAAACGATGTAACTCGAGACCGTTGTAACCCGAGGACTAACTGTATATGACACCCTGTTAGGATTGGCTACAGTGCTTCATTTTATAATGAAAGGGCTCGCCCAGGTTTGAGATGAAAGTCTGCAGTCACTGTAAGTGGCTGCAGGTTCGTGAATTCACATAGTGCATATACTGCACGCTTTTGATTCTCCCTTGCACAAGCATGCGATTGGACTAGACGTGTCCTGCCTCGCTCAATTCATTTTAATTTATTGAAGCTACATATGTCTAGTCGGAACATGACCACATGTATGCAAATCACCGGCACAAGAGAATCCTAACAGCGTGCAGTGCGCACTGTGAGAATTCAGAAGTCTGCAGTCACATAGAATGTCTGCAGACTCATTGCAAACTTTGACAACTCCTTTAATGCGCCTAATATAAATAAACATATGAGAATTAGTATCGCAAAAAAATTTTACACCAGGTATCTGATGTATGATGTGATGTAGTCTCTGGAGTCGTTCTCTTTCTTTCCTTCTTCATCTTGCCCAGATGCCATGATGACTTTTCTCATCCACAGCCCATCTCTGAAGACTTCCATCTTCTCTGGTCTTCTGCAGCACATCCCCACATGTTGCCCTTAAAGATAGCAGCGTCATTATAATGCTCCTGAATAAAGATATCTGCCCTACGCTGAGCAGCTAAATGAATAATTGCCCCTCACTATATTCCCTGCACAAAATATGATCCCCACACTGTCCCTCATGGTATATGCTCTCCGTGCTGCCCCCTCTTCACACTGTTCACTCCCACTGGATCCCTCCGATAGGGCCAATTCTCTATACTATGCTCCCCACTCACTACACTCCCCCCTTCTTGCGCTTGCACTGTTCCGCCATGGTACCCCCACACTACTCAGTCTCTATTCTGTGCCCACTCACACTTTTCTTCCCCCATATTGTCTCCTCGCACCATTCCCCTCAATAGTCTACTCACACTTTCCCCCTCCCTCCTCATACATTTACCCTCTCACTTTCCACACTGCCTCCTCACACATCCCTGACTCCCCATACTTCGTCCGCACCCATCCCATCACCTTCGCTCTCATTGCTGTCAATACTGTGTCCACATACATTTTGCCCTAGCTCCTCATACTGTGTCCTCACCCATACCCCCACTCACCATACTGTGTCTGTACTCATCCCCTCACCTCACCACTTCCTACTCATATTGTGTCTGCTTCTGTCCCTTCTTTCTGACCTCAAATCATCCCCCAGTACAGTTAATCTCCCCCAACCCCATTACACTAAATACCCATCACAATAAATCTCTCCCAGGCTCATTACAGTAAATGCACCCCCACACACAATAATAAGACCCCAGGAAATAAATACCCAATACACACAGTAAATACTCCCCTCCCATCTTCAGTGTCTTCAGCTCCACTAACGTGGAGCACTTCCCACCAGTGTTCTCTGTGTCGGGGAGTGATGTCAATAGAGTGATCACATGACCTGATCACACTGCTGAAGTCGCTCTGAGCCGGCGGCCAGAGCTTCAATTGTGCTCATGTCTGAAGGACACACGTACAATTGATCACTGGGAACTGGCGTGCTGCTCGTTCTGTGAGTCAGCTGTCAGCTTGACAGCCAGCAGTCTGAGGGGCGGCAGAATGCAGGGGAAGACACATCTGACCGCCGCTGTAGGCGGCTTGACTGAGCCCCCTGCAGCTGGGACACATGCCCGGGCTGCCTACCCCTAGATATGCTTCTGGTCCAGTCTGAACATTTGCTTCAGTCGTATGCCATCCTTTATGAACTTATTTGCAATCCTTCTGTAGTGCCCAGTCCTGTTTTGACGTATTGGGGCCTGGTGAGGAAGATGTCACACGTAGACTTTGACTTTTCTGGTCCTCTGACTGCCACATAGGACAATACTGGACACTTTTCTAGAACATGACAAATCTTTTGCTTAACTGGACTCAGCAATAGAAGTCATATACGGCCATTTTCCCAGAGGCCACCGCATCACAGCAATGGATGTGCGGGACCTCTGGGCTTTCACAAAATGCCAGCGGAGCCCCCTGCACCACAGAGCACCGCCGAACTTGCCGCACCAGCTTGGGAAGGGAGTGTGATCATCGCCCAGCAGCGTCGGACCGCCGCAGAATCGCCCGACTCCTGCTGCCGCCACACTACTTGTAAGTATATTCCGACTATAAGACGATCATCATAATATATCGAGACACATGGCATTTAATCGAGCCTCCTGATGAGCCAGAGAGGCGAAACGCGTTGAGGCTACACAGGCATAGGGCGGGCGGGATCTGACATTGCGATAAGTATCAAGATCTTTATCAATATACTATATCTCTATGTGCAATGTGGCAATAAGATCTTGTATGTGGTTGGTTCCACATTATGGCTGTTAGCTAGAAAAGCGTGGGTATCGTTTTGAAATCACTTATGAGTGAACCGCTTTGTTATTACTCCAGTGGGGAGAAATTAACTTCAGCCATTTCGCAATTACCGCTGACAGCCTTTTCTTCATGTTCTCTGTCTGTTTTTAAATCACAGTGTGGGGTATAGTATTCCCTAGATACAGGAATGGTCTATGTTTAGTCTATAGAGGACCTTTAGATAATATTGTGTGGGTAGAGGGGTAGAGGGGCCCAACGGGTAGATCAGGGTACCCCAGGGACCCCAGGGACAGCCTACGTTGAGCAGGGGCGCCAATACGCATCCCATAGGGCGCTAACCCCCGCAGCTAGGCAGTTCTCAGCGTAGACGGAGTATAGGGGTATTACAGCTCCTCCACACTATTTTTTCACGGTGTGTTTTGTGTGTTCTTCTTTGGTGTAACCACAGGTTGGTGGTTTTTTAACGAAATTTATAATTAAATTGTCTTTTAAGTACTATATGATTGATGACTATAAGACTGTCCATTTTTTATCCAGAAAAAAAGATGAATGTTCATCTGTATGTCCAATATATACTGTATATATATATATATATATATATATATATATATATATATATATATATATATATATATATAAAGTCTCCTCATCTCGACATGCTTGACATGTCGCTCTCTCTAAGGAGAAATATTAACCCCTTAGCTTTTTTTCGGTTTTGCATTTTCGTTTTTCGCTCCCCTCCTTCCCAGAGCCATAACTTTTTTACTTTTCTGTCAATATGGCCATGTCAGGGCTTATTTTTTGTGAGATGAGTTGTGCTTTTGAACGACACCATTGGTTTTACCATGTTATGTACTTGAAAACGGGAAAAAAATTCCACGTGTGGTGAAATTGCGAAAAAAGTGCAATCGCACACTTGTTTTTTGTTTGGCTTTTTGCTAGATTCACTAAATGCTAAAACTGACCTGATATTATGATTCTCCAGGTCATTACGAGTTGGTAGACACCAAGCATGTCTAGGTTCTTTTTTATCTAAGTGGTGAAAAAAATGCCAAACTTTGCTAAAAACAAAAGTTGTGCAATTTTCCGATACACGTAGCGTCTCCATTTTTCATGATCTGGGGTCGGGTGAGGGTTTATTTTTTTCGTGCCACGCTGACATTTTTAATGATACCATTTTGGTGCAGATACGATCTTTTGATCGCCTGTTATTACATTTTAATGCAATGTCGCGGAGACCAAAAAAACTTAATTCTGGCGTTTTTAATTTTTTTCTCGCTACGCCGTGTAGTGATCAGGTTAATCCTTTTTTATTGATCGACGGGGCATTTCTGAATGTGGCGATACCAAATATCTGTAGGTTTGATTTGTTTTTTATTGTTTTACTTTGAATGGGGCGAAAGGGGGGTGATTTGAACTTTTATATATTTTTTATTTTTTTCATATTTTTAAAAACATTTTTTTTTACATTTGCCATTGTTCAATTGCCTCCATAGGTACAAGCTGGCACAACTTGATTGCCTCTGCTACATAGAGGCGATGCTCACATCACCTCTATGTAGGAGAATTACAGCATTGCTATGAGCCCCGACCACAGGGTGCGCTCACAGCAATCTGGCATCAACAACCATAGAGGTTTGCAGGAGACCTCTGGTTGTTATGCCGATGCATCAATGACCCCCGATCATGTGATGGGGTCACCGGTGCGTGTGGAGCGCCCCCACACCGCCTCAGGGCCGAGGGGTACCCGGAGCCGGGCCTCTAGGTCTCAGTCCTGGGGTTGTCACGGTGGCTAGACCCGGTCCGTGGCCCTGTCTCTCAGTGGGGGACGTCCGGTGCAATAAGTGGTGTAGTAACGGTGTAGCGGTGCAGTTGTGGGGTACAGGTCGCGGTAAATAACGAGGACACCAGGTTGCAGTCTCTTTACCTCTTTACTGAAGCTCTCTGGGTCCTCAGTCCAGAATACGGCTCACCAGGCTGCGCAAGTCCGGCCGGTCCAATGGCACTTCCAGAGCTCTCCTTGCAGGTGGAAATCGGTGCCTTCCTTCTAGCGCTATGTGTTGCAGTCCTTCCCTGCTGTGCTTACGGAAAGTACCCCACAACTGTTGTGTCTGTTTCTCGTGTTCCCTCACAACAACTTAATTCGCAATGATCTTCCTCGTCCCTCCAGATACTATGGTAGGAACGCACCCGTATGACGGGGAGGCTCGGAGATCTTCCGGGACTCTATCTGCGCCCCTCTCCTGTTGGTACCCCCCTTTGCCTTCCTGGGTGATGCGTGAGACAGTCCACCTCAAGCTAACTGCCCTGCCGTAGGTCTGAGGTATGGCTTGAAACTCTTTACCTCCTCGGCGTTCCGGCCACCGGTAGTGCGCCTCAGTAAGGTGCTGCCTCTTTCAGCACAACCCTCACTGGTATCTCCTTTCGCTTGATTTCGTTTCTCACTCAGCACAATCTATCTCGCTTCTAATCCTTTCTTGAGTCCCGCCGCTTCCAGGAGCCTGCGCGGACCCGTTACGTTCTTTCAATGCCAAGCCTCTGCCAGGATCCCACCCCTGGCAGAGACCCTACAGTCTCTCCCTTCACAACACCCCCTGCCACAGGGTGTTGCTCCGTTCAATCCCGTCAGCGTTCTCCCTAACTTCCTGCCTGACCCCCAGTTTACCCACTATGGTGGGGAGTGGCCTAATGAATAGCACCCTTAGCTCCCCCCGGAGGCCCAGCTGTGAAATGTATTGGTGACTGTGATACCTGCTCAGAGAACTCCTTCAGTGCCATCGAACGCACCATGGCCCCCCTTAGTGGCTGAGCCATGATACTGCAACGACCAGGACTCTGGGGCGCTGCACTCCCCCCTGGTTAAACACAGTACTCCGGGACTGGGAAGAAAAACAACAATACAGGTTAGCAAAAAGACATACAATTTTGTTGAGTGCAAATAACAGTAAGTATACTTAAGTAGGCTTCCCTTTATGGGAGGTGAGGACACTTTTAACGTTACAAACATAATCAACATTATAAATTACAGAGCATAAATAACTTCTGTTACCCAACCGGGTATTCTACTTAGTGCAATTTTTGGAACAATAACTTAACATTGCCTTTAAGAAACTCACACTCTTAGTCTATCAAAGGCCTTCCTATAATCACATTATAAGGCATTTCAACTTTACATTCTCCTTCTTGTGAACCTGCAGGACCGCCTGTCCCTACGGCACCAGGCCTACTGCCTCTCCTTTCTTCTACAGGACCGCCCTGTTCAGCCAGGGCCTACTGCCTTTCGCTACTATACACAGTATAGACATAACATTCCTTTCGGTTGAAGAACTCTGAGCCAGCTCTACTCGGCTCCTTTAAGGACTCACTCTCTAACCCCTACGGGTTCACTCTCTGTCCTTAGTAACAAAGTAACTTTTCAATGGGGACGCGGGGTTTACCTTCTATCCTCACTTTCATTATTACTTCTTTTACTTTCAACTATGCAGGCTTCTACATCTACCCCTACGGGCTCTCTGCATCTTTCCTTTCTTCAAAACATTATTCAGATTTCACATTTCAACAACTTCAACACATATAACTCGGCATGTAAAACAGTTACATTTTCTTTTTCAAGGCATCATTATCACATTACTGTTCGGTAACAGTATCTCTTTCAAATTTACTTCGTCACATCCCCTTTAAGAGGGGACCAAGTCTTTCTGAGGTAGCTCGTTTTCTCAGCCTACCAGTCTTATGCAAAGTTCCAGTCCGGGATCTTCACAAAGTGTCTTTAACTAGGACTAGTAGGAAAGGTTTCTTCGCAAAGTGTCTTTAACTAAAACAAATAGGGCAAATATCTTCGCAAAGTGTCTTTGGCTAAAACCAGTAGGGAGCACCTTTAAGAAGGTGCAAACTATTTACAAGGGAAGTTCGAATCATGCACAGTCCATGATTTCTGCAGTTCTTTTAAACTTGTGCAAAACTTTGAGAACAACAATAGTGGCCCCGGGTCAACAAGGGGTCACCTTTAACCCTAGACGGGTTTAGCAGCAAACAGGAACAGTTAAAGGAATGAACAGTTAACTATTTACATTTTTCAGTGGTATTACTTTACCGTTGAGATGTGGCGGGGGGTCTCCTCTCCGGCCTCACCAAACCAACAGATCGTTCTGGTGAGCCAGGGCGTCGTTCCGGTCCCAGCATTGCCAGAATCCCCCGCTGGGAGATCCTCTTGGTCGGTAACCGTACACGTTCCCCCGGGGCACGGTGAGGTCGAGCTTCTGATGGTTCCGCGGGACCGGGCTCTGCAGCTTTCCTCGCCGGAGTATCGTCTTCCGGTGCTCCTGCAGCAGCCTGGAGGGCAACGCATCGCTGCACGCCTCGGGCTATCCAGCCCGTCTCACCCGCGGCCCTCCTCCACCGCGTGTAGGTGACAGCATCACCTGGCTCTAAGTTGCAATCAAACCTCCCGCTGCTTGGTTCCACCTCTATCCGATCCACACGGACCTGTAGTGGCTCCCCGATCTCCTGGATTATCCCCCGTCCAGACTGGGGATTGAAGGCCACCACTACACCCCAGTGCGACGGTGGGATCTCTGGGGGGCTCACCAGGTCAATCTGCTCAGCGGGCTGGGGCCGGCTCCGCCAGGCTGTCATCGGACGCCGGTAATGTTCCGCATCCGGGATTATTTTCAAGTCCGGCGTCGGTGGTGTATCTTCGGATGCGGCCAGGTGGGAAGAAGCGGGGGGCACTGGGGACAGGCGGATTTCTGTTGGCTGCCCCATCCGAGCTAGCACACGGGTGTCAACCTTTAGGCGGCGTGCCAGCTGTCGGGTCTCGGCTGCAGCCGCACACTCCGCGGACATCGGCGGAGGGGGTCGTCCCATCGGTGGCCCTGCCAAGGCCGAACCCCGCAGTGTGGGCGTCCCTGAGGCTACCTCAGGCTGCGTATCCTCAGGCCGAGCCGGGTCAGCTCCGCGTGGCACTCTGGATGTCGCCATCTTTTTCTCCTCTTCCGCGTTCTCTTCCCGCGGTCTCTTTCGTGGGCGGCCCCGTCCCCATGGTCTCCACCCCCCAACCAGGATCAGGAGGCGTACCTCGGCTGTTGACGGGCACGTCCTCAGGACACAGAAATACTTAGACTGGGCGGCCATTGTTGTTCGCGCTCTGCGGCTCGTCTACGCCCACTCCACGCCCCTCTTCTCTTCCTGCGCTCTCCTCAGCGCTGCAATGGCGGCGGATTTTGGCGGCAAATGGCACAGCACACAGTCTTGCAATAAAGTACAGTCCAAGCACAGTAAATCACAGTCTCTAGGCACACATGACCTGATTCTTCAGGCTTAAGTAGATCCTGTTCGTGACGCCAAGTTGGAGCGCCCCCACACCGCCTCAGGGCCGAGGGGTACCCGGAGCCGGGCCTCTAGGTCTCAGTCCTGGGGTTGTCACGGTGGCTAGACCCGGTCCGTGGCCCTGTCTCTCAGTGGGGGACGTCCGGTGCAATAAGTGGTGTAGTAACGGTGTAGCGGTGCAGTTGTGGGGTGCAGGTCGCGGTAAATAACGAGGACACCAGGTTGCAGTCTCTTTACCTCTTTACTGAAGCTCTCTGGGTCCTCAGTCCAGAATACGGCTCACCAGGCTGCGCAAGTCCGGCCGGTCCAATGGCACTTCCAGAGCTCTCCTTGCAGGTGGAAATCGGTGCCTTCCTTCTAGCGCTATGTGTTGCAGTCCTTCCCTGCTGTGCTTACGGAAAGTACCCCACAACTGTTGTGTCTGTTTCTCGTGTTCCCTCACAACAACTTAATTCGCAATGATCTTCCTCGTCCCTCCAGATACTATGGTAGGAACGCACCCGTATGACGGGGAGGCTCGGAGATCTTCCGGGACTCTATCTGCGCCCCTCTCCTGTTGGTACCCCCCTTTGCCTTCCTGGGTGATGCGTGAGACAGTCCGCCTCAAGCTAACTGCCCTGCCGTAGGTCTGAGGTATGGCTTGAAACTCTTTACCTCCTCGGCGTTCCGGCCACCGGTAGTGCGCCTCAGTAAGGTGCTGCCTCTTTCAGCACAACCCTCACTGGTATCTCCTTTCGCTTGATTTCGTTTCTCACTCAGCACAATCTATCTCGCTTCTAATCCTTTCTTGAGTCCCGCCGCTTCCAGGAGCCTGCGCGGACCCGTTACGTTCTTTCAATGCCAAGCCTCTGCCAGGATCCCACCCCTGGCAGAGACCCTACAGTCTCTCCCTTCACAACACCCCCTGCCACAGGGTGTTGCTCCGTTCAATCCCGTCAGCGTTCTCCCTAACTTCCTGCCTGACCCCCAGTTTACCCACTATGGTGGGGAGTGGCCTAATGAATAGCACCCTTAGCTCCCCCCGGAGGCCCAGCTGTGAAATGTATTGGTGACTGTGATACCTGCTCAGAGAACTCCTTCAGTGCCATCGAACGCACCATGGCCCCCCTTAGTGGCTGAGCCATGATACTGCAACGACCAGGACTCTGGGGCGCTGCACGTGCATTTCTGGCCGATGGCCGTAAGCGCTTGTTAAATGCCACTGTCAGAGTTTGACATCAAAGTGGGGGGTACTGCCATCGGCGAAATAGTACGTCCGATGGCAGTAAGGGGTTAATCCATTATGAGATGCAGAGAGAGGAAGAGGGATGAAGGAGCTTACCATGCTGTGAATGTGTAGCTGGAAATTTGGCCAGGAGTTCTTCCTGAGAGTGCTGTTTCCACTGGTAATCACAGGAAGATAGACGAAAAATGGGGAAAAATTCCGGCACAACCATCCAGAGATAAAATGGATTCTTCATTCAAAGTTAAAACATTAAAAGGCGAGGCCTCCTGACGCGTTTCAGGTGTATACACACCCTTAGTCATAGACTAATCCATTATATATGTTAGTAATTTAATTGGATCCATTAATAATGGATGCCACAAGAATGGGGTCTGTATGGTATCCATTTTTCTGGACACCCATTAAAATATATAATGGCAAGTCTAAGGACTCGTGCAAACGGCCGTATTTTCAGTTCGAGGGCGATCCGACAAAACAACGGATTGCACTTGGACCAATGTATTTCTATGGGGCCGTGCACATGTTAAATTTTTTTCCTGGGACTGAATCTGTCCAAGGTAAAAAAAAAAAAAATTGCAGCATGCATGGTTGGCATCAGATATTCAGATCGCACTCAGCCATGCAAGTAAATGAGTCCATGGAAAAAATATATATACTAAACGGCACTCAGATGACCTCGGAATCCGGTTCAATTTTCACGGACTACCAGAATGGAGAAATGTTATTTTTCTTCTCATTGTCCTAGAAAATCAGATCACAAAATCATGATCAAACTCTGATCAGATCATGATTAGCATAATCAAAATGATATTTTTGGTCGTGCGACCCTGGCCTAATGCTAAATGAATCAGACTAAAAAGTTGATCCATGCAGAAGAACGTTCATGTGAACTAACACATTATCGTTTGTCAGCTTGCTGTCTGTGTGTGGTTTGTTTTCCACATGGAACGAAATATGTTTGCGTGAACAATACCTGAAGAATTAGTCTAAACCCCAGCTTCTTTTTCCACCGTGTTATATACAGCAAGGCGGGGTGTAGTAACCCAGAACTAGGGCCATCTGGATTAGTTACTACATACATTAACCATAAAGGATTGCAAAACCTCTCTCCAGGCAATTCCCTGCAACTAACTAGAAGCAGACCTGTCCATTGTTGTGCCTACAGCCTGTTCAAACTGTCAGCCTCGTCTAATGAGACACTTTAAGAACCAATCATATCTCTGCCGTAACCAATCCTCCAGCGTCTGACAGCCCACCAATAGTACCATACTGTATGAGGCCAATAAGGCGCTGGGTCTCATGTTACCACATTCAGGAAATGTACAAGTCTCCCTCAGCTGATCTATAATGCAGATGCATCTTGTCCCAGGCTGGGGAAAGGCTCAGCAGTGGCCCACACTTGCAATTGCTCTGAACTATTAACTCTTTAGAGAACACAAATTCTTAAAACTCAGTTTACATGCAAATGCATCCAAGCTGTAGATGACATGGATGAAGAATCCAGGATTTAAGGAAGAACTCTTGCACACTTGAGGTGGACAACATTGACCAAGAGTCTTCAATGAACATTTGATAGCAAACACAAAGATGAAGGTAGCGGATCTGGCTTTGATTCTTCTGTCCTCTTTTGGTCTGGTGGATTCAGGAAAAGTTTTCCAGACTTTATCCCACCTTAAGCCACAGTACAGGGATGCAGTACAGACAGCCGCCGTTCAAGATCTCCTTCATCGGCTGCTTGGGGACCGTGCGGATGAGTTTGTGATCACAGTAAACAGATCTTTGGCTGGAAAGGATGGTCTGGAAACTTATCAGCTAAGCTCTGTGGGTGCTGAGAAAGTGGCTGTTGTGGGCAGCACTGGGGTAGCAGCTGCCACAGGATGCTACAACTACTTGAAATATTTCTGTGGTTGCCACATTTCATGGTCAGGAGTCCAGCTGCAAGTCCCATCACCTCTGCCTAGAGTGCCTTCACCCATCACTGTGAAAACACCTAATAGGTAAGAAATCTAAAAACGTATCAATTAGTGATGAGCGAATATACTCGTTACTCGAGATTTCCCGAGCATGCTCGGGTGTCCTCCAAGTATTTTTTTATTGCTCGGAGATTTAGTTTTCTTTGCCGCAGCTGAATGATTTACAGCTGTTAGCCAGCTTAAGTACATGTGGGGGTTGCTATTAAATCCCCACATGTAATCAAGCAGGCTAGTAGCTGTAAATCATTCAGCTGCTGCAAGGAAAACTAAATCTCCGAGTACTTACAAATACTCGGACGTCACACAAGCATGCTCGGGAAATCTCGAGTAACGAGTATATTCGCTCATCACTAGTAGCAATAGATCGGCAAAAATTGGGACAATGCAAGCTTACGGCATATCGCATGTCCGTATTTGGGCTCCACTTTTTTCTCCCATCCAGTAATGTATATTTTGTGTGTGCATTAAAATACTTACCGGTCTTGGTCTTCTGTTTCCAGAACTACTCCCGTCCTCTCATGGATCACGTGACCACAATTGTGAGTGACTAGCTGGCTCAGACAGCAGTGCTGTGTGCAGCAAAAATCACTTTCTTAATGTAAAGGTGCAGTTCCACTACAGTATTATAAATGAGTTCCTAGGAAAGCTTGTTTCATGATAACTGTGCAGTCTGAAGGCTGCCGATCATCCGACAAAAGACGCTCGGATGTGTAGCACAAAAGGTTGTTTCAGCTGACGAACGAGTATTTAGATTATTCGTCTGGTGAAATGATCATTTGTGCTTCACAAAAGATTATGGCTCTCGGAAGCACATTATACTGTCTAAACCGGACTCATGCTGAGGAAAATAATGGCAGCCTATCTGCACTGAACAATTTTTTACCTATGGTGCATCTAGGATGCAGTCTGCCTGGGTAAACGGTATTAAACCAGGGGCGGACATATTGATGCAATCTGTGCAGCCGCACAGGGCCCACACGTAACTGATCAGGGTTTGGGATTGGGTAATGTATATTGACATTATGATATGTCTATAAGACTCAGGATGAGGCTTTCATAGACTTACATGAAGACTGGAACGAACGGTTCATGATGTGAACCAACAAAAAGGAGCTGTGATCACGTGAAGCAGGACAGGAACTGCGCTGGAAATGACAGAAGACCGAATGGGGAAATACAAAACGAAACCCCGCTAGAGTTGTACTGTAATGTGACACCTATAGAAGCATGTGGGGCTTTATTTTCCTTCCATACGCTCTTGACTTATTTTGTTTCTATCAAATTTACAGCATTTTTGTTTATAAAATTGATGAAAATAACATTGAGGCCTTGTTTCTAGGGGAGAATATCTCTACAATGACACCTCACGGAGCCTGTATGGCCGTACAATGGCTTAATGCCATATATAAAAGTTCAAAGTGAAAGATGTTTTATCTATGTAGGTAAAAAACGTGAAATATACCACACAATATATAGCATCCTTAAGGGGTTTTCTCATACAAAAATACACTTTAATCAATACATATTGGAATAAAAATAAGTACACCTATTGGAGGTGTTAGAAAATGTCCCTGTGCTGAGATAATCTTATAAATGTGTCCCTGCTGTGTACTGTGTAATGGCTGTGTCTGACCATACAGAAACATGCTCTGATCATACCACAGCTCCTGGGCAGGGGAGGAAGCAAAAGAGAGTATACAGGCAGGACAGGTTTCTGTAAGGAAAAACATTTCCGTTCCTGGTGTTTTACGTCACAGAACGAGTCGGCTACGATTCTCTGCTGTAATGGCTGCATTCTCTCCTTTGCATCCTCCCTTACCCAGGAGCAGTGGTGTATCAGACCTTGTTCCTGCACGGTCAGACACTTCCATTATACAGTAGCACATTTGTGAGATTACCTCAGCACAGGAACATTATTATTAGAATAGCACGTGTGTGTGATACCTGCCTCCCGAGCACACGAGCCGGCAGATATTGGCCCTGCTCATGTCTTGATGTGGAAGTAATCAGAGCCAGATTACACCTCTAAACACAGAATTGGGCCACAACACTCATTCCTTGTATCCTCTGATTTTCACACATTTATTGTACAGGACGAGTTTGTGTGTGTCATTATACAGATGTATCCTAATTCTTCTGATGTACAAGTTTAAGAAGATAATTTTTGATAGCCGAGTCATGTGACAGTTGTATCATTTTGATTTCCAACTTTTACTGTACATGGACCAGGAGCTGTTTCTTATTCCCTTTTTTTCTTTCGATTCATTCCTTGAGGACACATTACTTCCTTCTTCTTTCTGCACGTGATAATGCAGGCCGTCATACGCACGTTACTTCCTCATATGTTAAGCATTTTTTGTCAGCTTGCATTTTTTGCCTTACAAGTATCCAAGTTTGCTGCTTCTTAAAGCGGCATTCTACTCATTGCATCTGAATTATGTTAATATACCGTAGGTAGGGACTACATTTTTGTTCCCACGATCATGAGAATTAGTGTTCTGGTGCTATTCTCATAGAGATAACCACATGCGTCATCTGCTCCGGAGGAATTAATTTAAGCAAATACTTGTTTCCCATAAAAATAACACCTCTCATCAATAATAATAGCAGAGTAGTGAGAGCAGTACAGGTTTCCCATGAGAAATCACAAAAAAAATCTTTTACAAAGTTTAGCAGCCCCCCCTGACGTCATTAATAGTTCACAGGGAGAACATCAAAGTCTGATCTCTACTATGACATTCAATGGACCTGGGAGGCAGGGGTTATGACTTACATCAGCAACCCTTGAGGTCAGCTATTGCCCCAAGTGAACTCCAACGTGTATCAAAGCATATTCATTCTTCTTTTAATTTAGGAATACAGATTCCATGGGGTCGTTTAGTAAATGCAGATGTGCCTCTATAGTATTGAGTGGAGGTAAAGAATGTCCCCATAGTGTTAATGAAAAGCAGACTTGTGAACATATGGCTTATATTAAAAAAGGAAATAAACAAAAAAATGTGTTTGTATTTTTTTTTTTACTATGGTTATATAATTTTATGCACATAAAGAACATATGTAGTGTAGCCATGCTCCAATTTCTTTGGATGCCTTGGGTTTTCAGATGAGCAGTTGTCAATGCCTATAATACATCATTAAAAAAGTTGAGTACAGGATTGAAACTTATCTTCATATCAGTTCACTTTTGTGATTCCTAACCTATAAATCGCCACAAAATGTATGCTGCCAAAGTTGACTTTTAACTAAGAGTAGTCCTGTGCTTAAAAACACCAGAAAATATATGAGTGGTCTGGGATCATAAATTCCTGTAATGTTATATTCATCTGACTTGGTCTATGGCACATGTGTCAAACTTTAACCAGCAGGTTAAATTTGGCCCACAGGGAGAGTATATTTGGCCCTCAACACAATAATGGTATCTTTGGAGTATATTTTGCCCTCGACGACGGGCAGGTCCCCCAATCGGCATCGCACTTTTACCCTGCATTGCACTTTCAACTATATACAGTGAGGCAAAAAAGTATTTAGTCAGTCAGCAATAGTGCAAGTTCCACCACTTAAAAAGATGAGAGGCGTCTGTAATTTACATCATAGGTAGACCTCAACTATGGGAGACAAACTGAGAAATAAAAATCCAGAAAATCACATTGTCTGTTTTTTTATCATTTTATTTGCATATTATGGTGGAAAATAAGTATTTGGTCAGAAACAAAATTTAATCTCAATACTTTGTAATATATCCTTTGTTGGCAATGACAGAGGTCAAACATTTTCTGTAAGTCTTCACAAGGTTGCCACACACTGTTGTTGGTATGTTGGCCCATTCCTCCATGCAGATCTCCTCTAGAGCAGTGATGTTTTTGGCTTTTCGCTTGGCAACACGGACTTTCAACTCCCTCCAAAGGTTTTCTATAGGGTTGAGATCTGGAGACTGGCTAGGCCACTCCAGGACCTTGAAATGCTTCTTACGAAGCCACTCCTTCATTGCCCTGGCGGTGTGCTTTGGATCATTGTCATGTTGAAAGACCCAGCCACGTTTCATCTTCAATGCCCTTGCTGATGGAAGGAGGTTTGCACTCAAAATCTCACGATACATGGCCCCATTCATTCTTTCATGTACCCGGATCATTCGTCCTGGCCCCTTTGCAGAGAAACAGCCCCAAAGCATGATGTTTCCACCACCATGCTTTACAGTAGGTATGGTGTTTGATGGATGCAACAGTATTCTTTTTCCTCCAAACACGACAAGTTGTGTTTCTACCAAACAGTTCCAGTTTGGTTTCATCAGACCATAGGACATTCTCCCAAAACTCCTCTGGATCATCCAAATGCTCTCTAGCAAACTTCAGACGGGCCCGGACATGTACTGGCTTAAGCAGTGGGACTCGTCTGGCACTGCAGGATCTGAGTCCATGGTGGCGTAGTGTGTTACTTATGGTAGGCCTTGTTACATTGGTCCCAGCTCTCTGCAGTTCATTCACTAGGTCCCCCCGCGTGGTTCTGGGATTTTTGCTCACCGTTCTTGTGATCATTCTGACCCCACGGGGTGGGATTTTGCCCCAGATCGAGGGAGATTATCAGTGGTCTTGAATGTCTTCCATTTTCTAATTATTGCTCCCACTGTTGATTTCTTCACTCCAAGCTGGTTGGGTATTGCAGATTCAGTCTTCCCAGCCTGGTGCAGGGCTACAATTTTGTTTCTGGTGTCCTTTGACAGCTCTTTGGTCTTCACCATAGTGGAGTTTGGAGTCAGACTGTTTGAGGGTGTGCACAGGTGTCTTTTTATACTGATAACAAGTTTAAACAGGTGCCATTACTACAGGTAATGAGTGGAGGAAAGAGGAGACTCTTAACCCCTTAATCCCATATGACGTACTATACCGTTGAGGTGGGGTGGGCCTTAATTCCCGGTGACGGTATAGTACGTCATACGCGATCGGCCGCGCTCACGGGGGGAGCGCGGCCGATCGCGGCCGGGTGTCGGCTGCATATCGCAGCTGACATCCGGCACTATGTGCCAGGAGCGGTCACGGACCGCCCCCGGCACATTAACCCCCGGCACACCGCGATCAAACATGATCGCGGTGTACCGGCGGTACAGGGAAGCATCGCGCAGGGAGGGGGCTCCCTGCGGGCTTCCCTGAGACGATCGGTACAAGGTGATGTACTCACCTCGTACCGAACGTCTTCTCCCTGCAGGCCCCGGATCCAAAATGGCCGAGGGGCTGTATCCGGGTCCTGCAGGGAGCACTTCCGGGTCGGAGCAGGCTGCAGATGAAAGCTGCAGCCTGCTCCGATGAAAGTATGATCGCAGATCTGATAGAGTGCTGTGCACACTATCAGATCTGCGATCTGTGATGTCCCCCCCTGGGACAAAGTAAAAAAGTAAAAAAAAAAAATTTCCACATGTGTAAAAAAAAAAAATAATAATTCCTAAATAAATAATAATAAAAAAAAAAATATTATTCCCATAAATACATTTCTTTATCTAAAAAAAACAAACAAAAACAATAAAAGTACACATATTTAGTATCGCCGCGTCCGTAACGACCCAACCTATAAAACTGGCCCACTAGTTAACCCCTTCAGTAAACACCGTAAGAAAAAAAAAAAAAAAACGAGGCAAAAAACAACGCTTTATTACCATACCGCCGAACAAAAAGTGGAATAACACGCGATCAAAAAGACGGATATAAATAACCATGTTACTGCTGAAAACGTCATCTTGTCCCGCAAAAAACGAGCCGCCATACAGCATCATCAGCAAAAAAATAAAAAAGTTATAGTCCTCAGAATAAAGCGATGCCAAAATAATTATTTTTTCTATAAAATAGTTTTTATCGTATAAAAGCGTCAAAACATAAAAAAATGATATAAATGAGGTATCGCTGTAATCGTACTGACCCGACGAATAAAACTGCTTTATCAATTTTACCAAGCGTAGAACGGTATAAACGCCTCTCCCAAAAGAAATTCATGAATAGCTGGTTTTTGGTTATTCTGCCTCACAAAAATCGGAATAAAAAGTGATAAAAAATGGTCACGTGTCCGAAAATGTTACCAATAAAAACGTCAACTCGTCCCGCAAAAAACAAGACCTCACATGACTCTGTGGACCAAAATGTGGAAAAATTATAGGTCTCAAAATGTGGAGACGCAAAAACTTTTTTGCTATAAAAAGCGTCTTTTAGTCTGGTTTCACACTTGCGTTTTTATCTGCATGCGTTTTTTAAAAAAACCGCATGTGTGAAAAAATGCATGTAAACGCGGTAAAACGCATGCGTTTTTATAGAAAAACACAAGAAAACAAGAAAAAAACAAAAAACCCTACCCCTAACCCTACCCCTAACCTGAAATACGTGGCACTGAAATACGTGGCACTGAAATATACGTTTATATATGTATATACGTATATAAGTGCCACGATATTTCAGTGGCCACGTATTTAAGTGCCACGTATTTAAGTGCCACGTATTTAAGTGCCACGTATTTAAGTGCCACGTATTTAAGTGCCACGTATTTAAGTGCCACGTATTTACGTGCCACGTATTTACGTGCCACGTATTTTTCAGTGCCTGAAATACGTGGCACTGAAATACGTGGCACTGAAATATCGTGGCACTGAAATATCGTGGCACTGAAGTATTTACGTGCCACGTATTTTTCAGTGCCTGAAATACGTGGCACTGAAATACGTGGCACTGAAATACGTGGCACTGAAATATCGTGGCACTGAAATACGTGGCACTTAAATACGTGGCACTTAAATACGTGGCACTTAAATACGTGGCACTTAAATACGTGGCACTTATATACGTGGCACTTATATACGTGGCACTTATATACGTGGCATTTATATACGTGGCACTTATGACTGTCAGAAAATGTTCAGTAAACGGTTAGGGGTAGGGTTTCAGGTAGAATTGGGGAGTTTCCACTGTTCAGGCACATCAGGGGCTCTCCAAACGCGACATGGCGTCCAATCTCAATTCCAGCCAATTCTGCGTTGAAAAAGTAAAACAGTGCTCCTTCCCTTCCGAGCTCTCCCGTGCGTCCAAAAAGGGGTTTACCCCAACATATGGGGTATCAGCGTACTAGGGACAAATTGAACAACAACTTCTGGGGTCCAAGTTCTCTTGTTATCCTTGGGAAAATAAAAATTTGGGGGGCTAAAAATCATTTTTGTGGGAAAAAAAATATGTTTTATTTTCACGGCTCTGCGTTGTAAACTGTAGTGAAACACTTGGGGGTTCAAAGTTCTCACAACACATCTAGATAAGTTCCTTGGGAGGTCTAGTTTCCAATATGGGGTCACTTGTGGGGGGTTTGTACTATTTGGGTACATCAGGGGCTCTGCAAATGCAACGTGACGCCTGCAGACCAATCCATTTAAGTCTGCATTCCAAATGGCGCTCCTTCCCTTCCGAGCTCTGTCATGCGCCCAAACAGTGGTTCCCCCCCACATAGGGGGTATCAGCGTACTCAGGACAAATTGGACAACAACTTTTAGGGTCCAATTTATCCTGATACCCTTGTGAAAATACAAAACTGGGGGCTAAAAAATCATTTTTGTGAAAAAGAAAAATAATTTTTATTTTCACGGCTCTGCGTTATAAACTGTAGTGAAACACTTGGGGGTTCAAAGTTCTCACAACACATCTAGATAAGTTCCTTGGGGGGTCTAGTTTCCAATATGGGGTCACTTGTGGGGGGTTTGTACTGTTTGGGTACATCAGGGGCTCTGCAAATGCAACGTGACGCCTGCAGACCAATCCATTTAAGTCTGCATTCCAAATGGCGCTCCTTCCCTTCCGAGCTCTGTCATGCGCCCAAACAGTGGTCCCTCCCCACAAATGGGGTATCAGCGTACTCCAGACAAATTGGACAACAACTTTTGGGGTCCAATTTATCCTGATACCCTTGTGAAAATACAAAACTGGGGGCTAAAAAATCATTTTTGTGAAAAAAAAAAAATAATTTTTATTTTCACGGCTCTGCGTTATAAACTGTAGTGAAACACTTGGGGGTTCAAAGCTCTCAAAACACATCTAGATAAGTTCCTTAGGGGGTCTACTTTCCAAAATGGTGTCACTTGTGGGGGGGGTTTAATGTTTAGGCACATCAGGGGCTCTCCAAACGCAACATGGCATCCCATCTTAATTCCAGTCAATTTTGCATTGAAAAGTAAAATAGCGCTCCTTCCCTTCTGAGCTCTGCCCTGCGCCCAAACAATGGTTTACACCCACATATGGGGTATCAGTGTACTCAGGACAAATTGCACAACAATTTTTTGGGTCCAATTTCTTCTCTTACCCTTGGGAAAATAAAAAATTGGGGGTGAAAAGATCATTTTTGTGAAAAAATATGATTTTTTATTTTTACGGCTCTGCATTATAAACTTCTGTAAAGCACTTGTTGGATCAAAGTGCTCACCACACATCTAGATAAGTTCCTTAGGGGGTCTACTTTCCAAAATGGTGTCACTTGTTAGGGGTTTCAATGTTTAGGCACATCAAGGGCTCTCTAAATGCAACATGGCATCCCATCTCAATTCCAGTCAATTTTGCATTGAAAAGTCAAATGGCGCTCCTTCCCTTCCGAGCTCTGCCCTGCACCCAAACAATGGTTTACACCCACATATGGGGTATCAGCGTACTCAGGACAAATTGCACAACAATTTTTGGGGTCCAATTTCTTCTCTCACCCTTGGGAAAATAAAAAATTGGGGGTGAAAAGATAATTTTTGTGAAAAAATATGATTTTTTATTTTTACGGCTCTGCATTATAAACTTCTGTAAAGCACTTGTTGGGTCAAAGTGCTCACCACACATCTAGATAAGTTCCTTAGGGGGTCTACTTTCCAAAATGGTGTCACTTGTGGGGGGTTTCAATGTTTAGGCACATCAGGGGCTCTCCAAATGCAACATGGCATCCCATCTCAATTCCAGTCAATTTTGCATTGAAAAGTCAAATGGCGCTCCTTTGCTTCCAAGCTCTGCCATGCGCCCAAACTGTGGTTTACCCCCACATATGGGGTATCAGCGTACTCAGGACAAATTGTACAACAACTTTTGGGGTCTATTTTCTCCTGTTACCCTTGGTAAAATAAAACAAATTGGAGCTGAAATAAATTTTGTGTGAAAAAAAGTTAAATGTTCATTTTTATTTAAACATTCCAAAAATTCCTGTGAAACACCTGAAGGGTTAATAAACTTCTTGAAAGTGGTTTTGAGTACCTTGAGGGGTGCAGTTTTTAGAATGGTGTCACACTTGGGTATTTTCTATCATAGAGACCCGTCAAAATGACTTCAAATGAGATGTGGTCCCTAAAAAAAAATGGTGTTGTAAAAATGAGAAATTGCTGGTCAACTTTTAACCCTTATAACTCCGTCACAAAAAACAATTTTGGTTCCAAAATTGTGCTGATGTAAAGTAGACATGTGGGAAATGTTATTTATTAAGTATTTTGTGTGACATATGTCTGTGATTTAAGGGCATAAAAATTCAAAGTTGGAAAATTGCGAAATTTTCAAAATTTTCGCCAAATATTCGTTTTTTTCACAAATAAACGCAAGTTATATCGAAGAAATTTTACCACTAACATGAAGTACAATATGTCACGAGAAAACAATGTCAGAATCGCCAAGATCCGTTGAAGCGTTCCAGAGTTATAACCTCATAAAGGGACAGTGGTCAGAATTGGAAAAATTGGCCCGGTCATTAACGTGCAAACCACCCTCGGGGCTTAAGGGGTTAAAGAAGAAGTTACAGGTCTGTGAGAGCCAGAAATCTTGATTGTTTGTTTCTGACCAAATACTTATTTTCCACCATAATATGCAAATAAAATGATAAAAAAACAGACAATGTGATTTTCTGGATTTTTTTTTTCTCAGTTTGTCTCCCATAGTTGAGGTCTACCTATGATGTAAATTACAGACGCCTCTCATCTTTTTAAGTGGTGGAACTTGCACTATTGCTGACTGACTAAATACTTTTTTGCCCCACTGTAGGTATGGTAGATGCTGATACAATTGAAAGTAATGATGGAGGTTGGAGCGTCAGCTGACGCTCCCTTTCCCATCATTCCCCCTCAGTGTCTGACGTCTCGGCGCAGCGGGTGACCTCATTACAATGCACCTGCTGTACCGAGATATTCAGAGCATCTGAAGACACCAGAGCAGCGGGGAAACGGGCAGAGGTGAGTATTTATTTTTTCAATGTGGGGCCTATTATACAGTATGGAGCACTTTGTGGGGCCATGATACTGTATGAAGCTCTACGTGGAGCATATTATACTATATAGATCACTATATGAGACCATTTATATTGTATGGAGTAAATGTGAGGCCAGTATACTGTATGGAGCACTTTTTGTGGCCGTTATACTGTATGGAGGGCTATATGGGGACTACAGTTGGGGAATCATACTGTAATGGGGTCATTATTCTTTGTCGGGGGTGGAGGTTGGTACAGTAGGTTCATCATAGCATGCATGTCGTGGGTACTATGAAGAAATTGTGAGAGTATCATACTGCGTTTGGGGGCACTTTTGTTTGCATCATACTTTATGATCTGTATTATTTAAGGTTCTTTATTCTTTGTTATTACATATTTAAATTAGGCCATTAGGGCCATATGCTTTTTACTGCTCTTGCATAACAAATTATATTATTCCAATATTTTATTCTAAGATCTATTAATTAAAATGTATTTTCTTCATGGGACAATCTTTTTTGAGTTTGTTTCTATATGAAAAAGTTAATTGTTTTATTTAATAAGGAAAAACTTCCTCAATTTTTTTAAATAAATATCAAGGTTGGCAAGCAACTTTGTCCAAATTTGTATATTTGTTCTATTTAGTATTTTGTGTTTGACATCCCTGGCCTAGGGCTACCTGAAATCACTGCGTCGCATTGCTGCCTTCAACCGGGTAACATGCGACACACATGCCATATACTTCCATGCAAGTTGCATACAATTTGCGATTTGTGTACTACTTGTCTGAGAATTATTGTTGCGATACACGTCACTGTTTCGCCCTAGCCTTACCGTTAGCCACTTTGGCCATTGGCTCACAGGCTCTGCACTAAAGCCTGAATAACCATTTCGGTACTACTTCAGAGGTTTGAAGATGTAGGGAAAGACATCGATTTGGACAACCTTTGCAGTTGCATATGGGCCAAAGAAGTAAAGCAAACAGCTCCTGTCGCAGACACAAAAAGTAGTGTATTATGATGAGATATTGGTTTCCAAAGGCCCATATACTGTTACTGCACAGGGGCCCTCTTATGACTGTGGCCGCCCCAGTGCAAATGGCTGTAAACCTTCAGGTCTTACACGATAAAAAATATGTTCAAACATGGTATGCACATTAATTTAACAAGTCCATTGTAGTAATGGCAAAAAAAATAGCAAATAACTCTGTATATAGATGAGCCACACAGATGTAACCACTAGAACAATTAACTAAATACAGCGCAAGTGGAATTAAAACGTAACTTTTACTAAGATAATATAAAAGTACAAATCAAAAAAAGCCACCCAAAAAAGTGATATAAAACCACAAGGGGAAAGGTCTCAACAAAGGGACCTAACAAAAAAACCCCTAAAAGGATTCAAAAAACACCGCCTGCAGAGGCGCTTGCAGATGGAAAGCAGACCAATATATGATTTAAAAGCTAGCTACAAGAAACAAATACATATGAGTCATGAAGCAATAGTACACATAATTGGTTGCATGTAAATAGAGAGATATTGCACAATGGCAAAAAACATAGCACCTATACCACGGTGTCATTAGTTAGAGTCATGGTAAAAAAATGGAACATTCTCACCAACTCCAGGATAAATAGGCAGGAGACCCGGAACACCTCTTGTTCAGGCCGCGGTCCGGAGTATGAAAAAGGGAACTGACAATACCCTGTCATTCCCTATGGGGCTAACAGTAGTCTATCCCCAAAAACTCCTGCCCTTACAAGGGCAGTCCACAGCTACCCCTGCACAAACATGCCCTGCACTCTCCCTGTGGTCAGTCCCAAAGTAGTTGTAGTAATGGGACATCTGGAAGGGTTAGCCGTAACTTCCTGGCCTCCTGTTGGTCATAATAGCCTGATGTCTTTTAAGGATTTTATTGACAGATATTGCCTCTCCAAATGCTGTGGTATAAAGCTATAAATTTACACTAAGCATTCAATAAACATGCAAGAGTAAGAATGTACTGAATAGAAATGAGAAGGTTCTTTAAAATAGTAAAAACCTCAATGCAGTCATCCAGTATGGATAAAGCTCATGTTGCTGCCTTTACCCTGCAATGCCTACAAGCTTGCAGCAGGAGATGCCAAAGACAGTGTGGGCACAAGCGCAGCCCAGTGCAGACATGGGTGAACGTTGGAGCGCTAAGTGCTGATTAAAAGGGGCAAAGACAAGTCCATAAAAGAAAATGGAACTAATACAGGGTTCTGCATAAATTTGAAGTAGAAAAGTAAGACTAGAAAGTTAGAATAAACAAGGAGAGTGCTGGTAGGATGAGGGAAGAAGCAAGTGATTCAGAGTGAACCTGTATATGCAGCGCCCCCACTGCCGCAGGGCCGAGGGGTACCCGGTACCGGGCCTCTGAGTCTCTGTTCTGGGGTTGTCACGGTGGCTAGACCTGGTCCGTGACCCTGCTGAGGGGCGTACAATGAAAGTGGAGGTATGGTGATGATGTTATGGTGCGGTGAAGTGCCGGTCGCAGTAAATAACGAGGACACCAGGTTGCAGTCTCTTTACCTCTTTACTGAAGGCTTCAGGGTCCTCAGTCCGGAATACGGATAACCAGGCTGCGCAAGTCCGGCCGGTCCGATGGCACCTCCAGAGTTCCCTTTGCAGGTGGAAATCTGTGCCTACCTTCTAGCGCTTGTGTGTTGTGGTCCTCCCCTGCTGTGCTCTCGGGATAGTACCCCACAACTGTTGTGTCTGTTTCTCGTGTTCCCTCACAACTCGATTCTGATGTTCTTCCACGTCCCCCAGATCTTATGGTTAGGACGCACCCGTATGACGGGGAGGCTCGGAGCTCTTCCGGGACTCTAGCGTCGCCCCACTCCTGTTGTTACCCCCTGTGTCTTCCTAGGTGAATTGGATGAGACAGCCCGCCTATAACTGACTGTCCTGCCGTAGGTTTGAAGTTTGGCCTGGAGCTCTATACTTCCTCGGCGTTCCGGCCACCGGTTATGCGCCTCAATAGGATGTTGCCTCGGTCTTACAGCACGACTCCTACTGTTATTCTCCTTGTTGCATTGATCTCGTTTCTCACTCAGCACAATAAACCTCGCTTCTTATCCTTTCATGGGGTACCAAGATATCGTGCAGGCGCGGTCCCGTAACGTTCTCTCTGGTTGCTAGGCCTCTGTCAGGATCCCACCCCTGACAGGGACCCCTCTGAATCTTCCCCTACAACACCCTCTGCCACAAGGTGTTGCCTTGTTCCAACCCAGTCAGCTTTCTCTTCTAACTTCCTACCTAACCCCCAGTTTTACCAGATTGTGAGGAGTGGCCTAATGAATAGAACCCTTAGCTCCCCCTGGAGGCCAGACTGTGAAGTGTATTGGTGACTGTGATACCTGGTCAGATGAACTCCTTCAGTGCCATCAGACGTACCATAGCCCCCCTTAGTGGCGGAGCTACAGTACTGCAACGACCAGGACTCTGGGGCGCTGCACATACCCTGATGTATAATAAATATTATGTGTTAGGCTAAGGCCACACTACCGTATTTTCTATCATCCGACTAAGTCTGTCCGATTATGCTAATCATACTATGATTAGAGTGTGATCGGATTTTCTCGGATGTGGAGAAGATGAAAAAAAAATCGGAAACAATCTGTCAGTCCGAGAAAATTGGACAGCATCCAGATGTTATCCGTTATTACCTTGTATGGCCCAGTGCGATTTGAATAGTGGATCGAAATCATGCATGCTGTGCTATTGCTTCCTTGGGCAAGTGCAATCCAATGTTTTAACAGATCGCGCTCAGACTGAGAATATGATCGCCTGCATGAGCCCTTATAGTGCTATTTTTCATATGATGCATTGATTTTAAAGATTACTGTGAAAAACTGCAGGAGTTTTGGGTAGGAAAGGGTTAGCAATTAGTGGGAAGCTCAGGGTGGGGCTGTAGCAATATGAGGGGCTGCTGAGGCCAAGAACACAAGAAGTGCCTTTAGTTACAGCATGGTGAGCATCAACCAGTCAGAAAGTTCTACTAGAACAGGAATCAAGAAAAAATGGCAGAAGCATTATCATAGGAGTACAGCTTAGTGAGAAGCTGGGAGAGGCCTAAACTGGTAGCCCTGAGACCACTGTCGGACTGACACGTGTGACACTCCAGGTTCCTGGTTGTCACATTGGCATTGCTTTCCTCATGGGGAGAGTGATGTCACGCTTGGGAGCGAGGGAGGATCTTCACTATCAGGTACACACAAACATGCAGCATGTTCACACTCCAGGCTAGAAGGGGGAGCTCTGATCCAGCTTGTGGGTGGCTCCCCTATATATATTCTGGTCTGGAGGGAAAGTCAGCCAGTCTGAGAGATAGTTCCTGTCATAGAGACAGAGGAGAAGGAAGGAGAGGGACCGTGCAGCCACGAAAAGTGCTGCAGCTCCTAGAGAAAGAGAAGGAGAAAGCTGAACAATTTGTAGAGAGCATGTTGGAGAAGTGAAGCACAGGAGAGTGAGAACTGGGGAGGACAGCTGCGAGTGGGCTACCTCCCTACAGAGCGCAGAAACCGGTGGCCAGAAGTCCGAGGTTGCGAGGGACTCCAAGACTTACAGCAGAAACTGGCAGGATAGCTGGACTACACATCAAATGTCCGCCCTAACACCTGGAGACACAGTGGCGAATAGAGCCCGGGTCGTGATAGAGACCCTGTAAAAAGGCTCGAGTCACCTGTCATATGGGTTAGTGTCCCACCTTTAAGGAGGACAGAGAGAACAGTGAGGACCTTGACAGAAGCCACAGGCAGCAAGGGACTATACCAAAGCGCTAGTAGGAAGGGGACTCTGAACTCACTTCCAAGCCGGCTGGACCCTGCCTGTACCTGTAGTCCGGGACCATGGACTGTGGCTGCCTGAAGTCTTCAGTAACCAGGTAAAGAGACTGCAAACCTGTGTCCTCTGTTCCTTTCTACACTACACACTATCTCCATATACACACCAGGAGCCCCTAAGGACCCAGCTTCACTTGTGGGAAGTTATACCATCTTAGCTGCCATGACATCACCCCAGTGGACCCCTTTAAGCTGCGTCGGTCACTTTTACATAGTTACATAGTTACATAGTTAGTAAGGCCGAAAAAAGACATTTGTCCATCCAGTTCAGCCTATATTCCATCATAATAAATCCCCAGATCTACGTCCTTCTACAGAACCTAATAATTGTATGATACAATATTGTTCTGCTCCAGGAAGACATCCAGGCCTCTCTTGAACCCCTCAACTGAGTTCGCCATCACCACCTCCTCAGGCAAGCAATTCCAGATTCTCACTGCCCTAACAGTAAAGAATCCTCTTCTATTTTGGTGGAAAAACCTTCTCTCCTCCAGACGCAAGGAATGCCCCCTTGTGCCCGTCACCTTCCTTGGTATAAACAGATCCTCAGCGAGATATTTGTATTGTCCCCTTATATAATTATACATGGTTATTAGATCGCCCCTCAGTCTTCTTTTTTCTAGACTAAATAATCCTAATTTCGCTAATCTATCTGGGTATTGTAGTTCTCCCATCCCCTTTATTAATTTTGTTGCCCTCCTTTGTACTCTCTCTAGTTCCATTATATCCTTCTTGAGCACCGGTGCCCAAAACTGGACACAGTACTCCATGTGCGGTCTAACTAGGGATTTGTACAGAGGCAGTATAATGCTCTCATCATGTGTATCCAGACCTCTTTTAATGCACCCCATGATCCTGTTTGCCTTGGCAGCTGCTGCCTGGGAGATCGTTGAGATCGTTTTGAAGATGAAATGTAAAGTATACCTCACAACTTTTGAAGAGCAGAAAGAGGGACAAATTTTAGCCACACCCCAGTCCGTGTCCATTTACCATTTCTTTCTACCCTCGCAGGATGAGATGTTAGAGAAGCCCTGGCAGTGAGGGAAATTCAGCAGATGCCCGAGACTACAGGGCATAGAGGTCGCGACTGGGCTCGTATGGGTGAGGGGACCACTGACGCCAGCACAAACTGCAACTGAATGCGTGGACGCACATTCAGCTGAAGTGTATTGTGGCACGGGTACGTGCGCTGAAATACATGCTGCTAGCCAATCAGAGGCCAGTAGCTGATGTTGGCGTGCACATGACTGGGGTGCATGGCAGTGAAGTTATACGCTCTCGTTGCTTGAAAGCTGAAGTCAGCTGCAGCTTCACAAGAGGACACCGTGCAGCAAGGGAGTAGAGGTAAGGTGAGTAGATTCATTTTTTTTTCTATACATTAAAGAAGAGCAGCAGATTGGGGGACATACCGTATACCAGGAAGGGGCCCAGGATAAGGGACATATATACCAGGATGGGGAACATATATACCAGGATTGAGGTCATATATACCAGGATGGAGGACATATATATTTATATACTAGGATGGGGGACATATAAACTAGGATGGGGGACGTATGTAACAGGACGGAGCCCATATATCTGATCAACATGCAGGGACGGGGTTTGTGTTGAGGGAAGCCCAGACCCAAATTTTGAATCAGGGCTTGTTGGACTCTAGTTAGGCCGAGTTCACATTGTGTTAACAGCAGCCCGTTCAACACATGCGTTAACGGGCTGCTGTTAACGCAAGTGCCGATATGTCGTCGCGCTAGCACAGATAGAGCTAACAGATGCTCTATCTGCACTAGCAGTGATGGACCCGGAAACGCTGCAGCCCGCGTCCCAGGGTCCGTCACTCAATGACGGCACATCGCTAGCGCACGCCCATTGTGTTCGTGCGCTAGCAATGCGTCCGACATAGGACTTTAATGGCGGCGTTAACAAACTGTGTTACACCGCGTTATGCCGCGGTGTAACGTAGTCCGTCTAACGGACGCCTCTAATGCAGTGTGAACCCTTGTTTCACAGAGAGGTGCATGTATGCAGCCATGTGTGGTATACAAAGATATGAAAAATCTCACGTAAATGTTGTAAATATTTTCCATACATAAACTATCATGCAAGGTGATTTTTAAATGTGCAGCATATTTCTTTTTGCCTAACTCATTAAGAACATCGCCCCTGCAATCAGGGTCGCCATAAGGGCATTACTGCCATTACGGCTAGATGGGGCCCAGTAAGCAGAAGCAAAGGGGGGTCCAGACTAGGTGAGACACTCTGCGCAGCCTGCGTTGAGGCGACACGGCAGAGCCACTGTAAATAATAATGAGGGGAACCAGATTATAAACTTATGATATGTTCACATGCGGCAGATTTATTTTTACAGAAAGTTCTGCGTGTGAAATTCCTATTCATATGTCTGAATAAGGTTGTTTGTGCAGCACATACATGGCTTTCTGCAGACTTCAGGCTGGGGGTACATGGCGACTTTTGCCATGATACAGGTAACTTGGCCAAAGATTGCTGTATTCCACTGTAGCTGTATACTGCAAGTTAATGGAGCTGCATTTCGACCTACAAGGTAATATGGCAAATAAGTCACAAGATTTGAACTTGTTCCAAATACTCTTATTACTTATTATTACTCTTAAAAGTGTGTTCCTGTTATAAACCCCAGTGATCACTAGACGAACAATAGTTTCTGTGGTACGCAATTGCCTGAAGTAGAAAGTACCATACAAACGTGTGGCTGACTCGCCTTCATTTCTTCTCCCCTCCGCTGCCTAGAGTAATCTGTTATCCATTTAGCGATTGTCTTAAGAAATAATAAAAAAAAGCACATTATAGTTAACATCCAGCCACAGTGTGAAGAAAAAAAAACCTCTGGAAAAAATGCTGTGATTTTTTTTCATAAAAAAAAGTTGTGTGAAACCACTCTAAGGAATGTATATAACTGATCTGTTATGCAATGTTCATTGTGATGGAGGCATAGAGATATTACAGTATGAGTCCACATAAAATCACATGGAATTCATGAGTGGAAATACTGTGGGGTGCCCCAGTGCCTGCTGTATTATGGATGTTTCTTCCTCTGATGGCATAAAATGCTTCATGGAGGTATCATATGGCAACATACAGACTGTATATGGCTCTGTAGGATTGAACTGTGTGCTGCCATACAAGGTCCATGTGTACAGCGTTGCCTTGCACACGGGCCCTATTCCCCTGAACTGTGCTGACCATTACATGGCTGCCGCGCAGATCTACACTGGCTGTTTCCACTGAGCGTAAATCATATCATGTTTGTGTGACAGACTTTCCTCTTTTTTTTCCTTTCTCTTTTTTTAAATAAGGTTTCGCTACTATCAAAATGTCTGCACTTCAAGTTATTCATTTGTCTGGTGGGACTGGGCTAGGTGGGAGAAGGAAATAGACTGGATGGCGCTGAATGGAATCAACATGCCTCTCGCATTTACAGGCCAGGAGGTCATATGGCAACGGGTAAAACAACCTATCCTGATATCAAATGCCGAGAAAAATTATATATATATGTGTGTGTATATGGTGTGTGTGTAAATGAATATACAGTGGGTACGGGAAGTATTCAGACCCCTTTAAATTTATCACTCTTTGTTTCATTGCAGCAATTTGGTAAATTCAAAAAAGTTCATTTTTTTCTCATTAATGCACACTCTACACCCCATCTTGACTGAAAAAAACAGAAATGTAGAAATTTTTGCAAATTTATTTAAAAAGAAAAACTGAAATATCACATGGTCATAAGTATTCAGACCCTTTGCTCAGTATTGAGTAGAATAATATTAATAATAATAATAATCTTTATATAGCACTAACATATTCCGCAGCGCTTTACAGTTTTGAACACATTATCATCGCTGTCCTTGATGGGGCTCATAATCTAAATTCCTTTTCAGTATGTCTTTGGAATGTGGGAGGAAACCGGAGCACCCAGAGGAAACCCACGCAAACTAAGAGAGAACATACAAACTCCTTGCAGTGCTGACCACTGAGCCACTGTGCTGCCCTGAAGCACCCTTTTAAGCTAGTACAGCCATGAGTCTTCTTGGGAATGATGCAAGGAGTTTTTCACACCTGGATTTGGGGATCCTCTTCCATTCTTCCTTGCAGATCCTCTCCAGTTCCATCAGGTTGGATGGTGAGGGTTGGAGGACAGCCATTTTCAGGTTTCAGAGCTGTTCTGAAGCCAAGCCTTTGTTATTTTAGCTGTGTGCTTAGGGTCATTGTCTTGTTGGAAGGTGAACCTTCGGCCAAGTCTGAGGTCCAGAGCACTCTGGAAGAGGTTTTCATCCAGGATATCTTTGTACTTGTCCGCATTCATGTTTCCTTCAATGGCAACCAGTCGTCCTTTCCCTGCAGGTGAAAAACACCCCCATAGCATGATGCTGCCACCACCATGTTTCACTGTTGGGATTGTATTGGGCAGATGATGAGCAGTGCCTGGTGTTCTCCACACATACCACTTAGAATTATCACCAAAAAGTTCTATCTTCATCTCATCAGACTAGAGAATCTTATTTCTCATAGTCTGGGAGTCCTTGATGTGTTTTTTTTTAGCAAACTCTATGCGGGCTTTCATATGTCTTGCACTGAGTAGAGGCTTTCGTAGGGCCACTCTGCCATAAAGGCCCGACTGGTGATGGGCTGCAGTGATAGTTGACTTTGTGGAACTTTCTCCCATCTCCCTACTGCATATCTGGAGCTCAGCCAGAGTGATCTTGGGGTTCTTCATTACCTCTCTCACCAAGGCTCTTCTTCCATGATTGCTCAGTTTGGCTGGACGGACAGGTCTAGGAAGACTTCTGGTGGTCCCAAACTTCTTCCATTTAAGGATTTTGGAGGCCACTGTGCTCTTAGGAACCTTGAGTACTGCAGAAATTCTGTTGTAACCTTGGCCAGATCTGTGCCTTGCCACAATTCTGTCTCTGAGCTCCTTGGCCAGTTCCTTTGACCTCATGATTCTCATTTGGTCTGACATGCACTGTGAGCTGTAAGGTCTTATTTAGATAGGTGTGTGCCTTTCCAAATCAAGTCCTATCATTTTAATTAAACACAGCTGGACTCCAATGAAGGAGTAGAACCATGTCAAGGAGGATCACAAGGAAATGGACACCATGGGACTTAAATATGAGTGTCTGAGCAAAGGGTCTGAATACTTATGACCATGTGATATTTCAGTTTTTCTTTTTTAATACATTTGCAAAACTGTCCACATTTCTGTTTTTTTCAGTCAAGATGGGGTGCAGAGTGTACATTAATGAGAAAAAAATATGAACTTTTTTGAATTTACCAAATGGCTGCAATGAAGCAAAGAGTGAAAAATGTAAAGGGGTCTGAATATTTTCCGTACCCACTGTAAATATCTGTCTCCCACTGCTTGGTATAGCTTCCGATATTTCAGATTCAGAGTAAAATAAATAACCTACGGCACCACATTGGCATTATGCGATTTTTCTGTTACACCCAGCTCCACGTTTTACCACTAGGTGGCACTACATGATTATATATGAATTGTATGTAGATACTACCCATTCCTGATGACCGGTATATTGTTCGTGATCACGAAACATCTGTTTCACATTTTGACCACTGTCTAATTTAGCCGAGATAAAACGTTTTGCTTCTTTTTTTCCCTGCTTTGAGACTGTGCTCGATTTTATGGAAAACCCTAGGATGCAATAGTCAAGCAGATGGTCTCCAGATGTTTGCTCATGTGTGGGGTATGATATGAGAATTTTCTTATTGATTCATATAGAAATGCTTGCCAAAAAGACCTTTCACACTGTACACAATACTTTGAGAAGTGTTGGTAGCTCCATTTATTAATTAGATCTCTGATTTATTAATTGCTCCCATTAGGAGCATATATACGGTATATATATCCTCCTAATGGGAACAATTATATATATATATATATATATATATATATATACAGTATTTGTAGATTGTGAGCACTCATGGTCCGGGTTCTCTCTTCTTCTGTACCAGTCATGACCTGTGTTGTTTAAGATTCCTGTACTTGTTTTTATTATGTATACCCCTACTCACATGTAAAGCGCCATGGAATTAATGACGCTATAATAATAATATATATATATATATATTTATTTATTTATTTATACATTTTCTGGCCCGATGTCCATTATATATACATTTTCTTTTCTCCATATAACAAGTTATGACAAAGCAGTTGAGCCTGATAATTATTTGACCATAGGAACTGTTATTCTTAAAGGTATATATTTTTTTCCCCTAATTTTAGGTATTTTTGACTTTGGGATTAAACCAGTCGGAGATTGATGACTTTTTCACAGGTCCTGCATTTCTTGCCTGGGGTCGGATGGGGAATATTCACACATGGGGTGGTCCATTGTCTTCCAATTGGATGGAGAAGCAGCTCTTCCTGCAGGTAGATAATCCGTGTACTGTGACATGCCGAGAAATGGGGAAAATCAGAAGCTGAAGATCTGAGTTTTAGCCTTTTATTAAACTGGCTAATAATGAATAGAAATTTGATGAAACGTAATGCTAAATGCTAATCTATTTCCTTATTTTATGCATTAACAAATTTAATATTATACAGGATTTTGTAGGAATTGTTAGGTTAGGAGATGCAATGTGATAACAGGCAATACAAGTAGTAATGTTAAATTGTTCCATACCTTCAATAGAATTGTGAACTGTGGACTATCTCTCCTGACTCCATACTCTCCTTAACATGCAAATAGTCTCTTCAATCTTAACATGAATATTTCCCAGAGGAGCATTGTGGCTTTAAGTCCCGTCATCTTGGCATGGTTAACATGTCACTCTACACAAGGAGAAATGTTACCCCTTGGATACCGGTCAGACGCCTCTCACTCAGCCAAACCAGATCTTGCACTTTGCACTGACGAGGGGCAGTACCCTGAACCACAGTGTCTGTTAATTGAGATTCTGGTTTGGCTCTTATCCTAAGTCATGTGACAAGGCTCGTTAAAGGGTTGACATTGACTGTTAGGATTGCTACTTCCAATAGGTCACAGTAGAGTTCTAGTTCTCTTCCTCTCTAAAGAGACAATTAGCATATTTCCCAGAGGAGCATTGCTACTTTAAATCTCCTCATCTCAGCATGCTTAACATGTCACTCTCCGCAAGGAGAAATGTTACTTCTTGGATAAAGGGGAGCTCGGAATAACAAAGGCCAAGTGTTAAAGTTTACACTTCCTGACACTTATCTTCAGTGACATCAGCTATTGACACTCCTCACCCTCATACGCATCAGAATGTTGTCTGATGCCTTTAAGAAGTTGGGTGGCTGGAGCATAATGGCCTGATCTACTCATTCATTTTATTTAAAGGGGACCTGTCATTCGATTCTTGCTGCCAAAACTGCAGGTAGCAGGAATCGGTGCCTGGCTGCATGATTGCATTTTGGTATGCTTTCTCTGAAACTCTTAAGTGTTTCAGAGAAAACAGAGTTTGAAGACTATTGTATGCACACACTATAGAAATGGACCAGACTAGTCCAACAGAACCACCCCCCGCCGGCTTCTCCCTGCCGTGCTCCAGGTGATGGACAGGTCCCTTCCTTGTTGTTCCTCATTTCGGAAACAAATTCAGCCCTGATACCTGCTTCCTGTGGTTGAGGAGCATGAGTCTACTGACATGTTCTCTTCTAGGAACGTGTTACAGATGATGGCATTAATAGCTATATCCAACTTTTATTAAATGAGATCATGATGATCAGTGCTGCTTCCTTTCAAAGGCTATGTGGGAATAATAGTCTAAAAGTCAATTTACACATGCTGGTGTAATCGGCAAACAAATGTACATAAGACCGGTAGTTCCCTATCATCCGCTTATGTAAACATGCTGCCGATTAATGTTTTCTTTGACTGATTGGATCATTTATGCAGATCATTACATCATCCCTGTCGGCAGCACATCTCCCCCAGTAAACACGTGATGTGCTGCCGAAAACATGCACTCAGTGTGGGGACAGAACAATCACATTAACAATAGTTCTCTCCCAATACAGTTTTGTCTGCCAGTCTGAGCCGACTATAAACAAGAGCTGGCCACTTGAAAACTGATCACTTATGGGCAGAAATCGGTCTGTCTAAATAAGACTGTTGACACCTGTCTAAGTAAATGAAGCCCACTGGATAGGAACGCTACAAGGGTCAGTCTGATCTGATAAAGTGATGGCTTGTTGCTAGACCATGTCATCACTTTATGATTGGGGGCCTCACACTGATCCCGAGAATGATTTAGCAATGTGTCCTCCTTGGGGCATTGCTGTGCAGGGAAACCATGAAGAGGCTGCAGTTATAAAGCAGCGCTAGTGGGGGTCACACGAGTCGGATCGCGCTGATCATAAAGTGATGATGTCACTTGCCCCAACTATATGCCATGACTGTACTGGGTGTTGATAACCCTTTGAGCCTAACTGAACCTGATGATAAATGCATTTATTTCATGTTAAATCTTAGAACAAGATTGTAGAGAGGATGAGATCTCTCGGAATGATCACGGTGCTGCCTGCATTTGCTGGACATATTCCACAAGGCCTGCTAAGGTAATTCATTACTTATTGTTGAGTTGTGTGTATTCTATACTGCTCTAAAATAGCACATATGGCCAAATGACCTGATAAAGTGATCATTTTTGCAATTGGGCTTCATTAAATATTTCCAACCATTTAGTTTTTACAGGCTCTTAGTTTCCCTGCACGTTGAACTTTGATGTGGTCTGTGGTCGTAAATCTGCTGAGAAAAGCTCAGAAAAAAACACATACAAGAGTTACAGGAAAGAAATATATCTTGGTACCTATTAGACTGTCCTGATTGTAAAAATCATTTTATGTCCTAAAAACACGCATTTCAGTAAAAAAAATGTCCCCGAAGGGGACAACCCATTTAATGATGGCTGGTATGACTGTCAAAGGTTGCTATACAAACTTTTTAAGAATGACTGGAAAGATAGTTGAGGTACCTAATGGAGTACTAACATGTTACAAAGGGAAGACTCGTATATATTGTTATCCAGCCTATCTCTCTGCTGTGAGATGGGGATTAGCCCCCATAGTCCATTCATCTTGTAGAGCCATACCTGGCTTTGACACTTTCTACACACTGAGAAATTCCACCTAAGGATGCGATCTCATCTTATTCCAATCCTGAGTTCAGTTTGCCTTTCCTTATCGTTTCTTGTTTTCGCACTAAAACTATATGATGGGTGGTCAAAGTTCAATTCCCTCATTTTAGTTTTATTATTTTTACAGAATATTTCCTAAAATCAATGTGACAAGACTTGGTGGATGGAGCAACTTCAATTGTACATACTCGTGCAGTTATTTACTAGACCCGGAGGATCCCCTTTTCCAGAAGATTGGAGGGCTCTTTATGACTGAGATAATACGGGAATTTGGAACTGACCATATTTATAATGCAGATACATTCAACGAGATGACCCCAACCTCTTCTGATCCTGCCTATTTGTCTGCAATCAGTAGTTCCATCTTTAAGTCCATGGTTAATGGTATGAATTTAACCTACTAATTAGTAAATTAATCATTTTTTATCTTGTGCACTACTCAGGAATTAATGCTACTAAAGGGGTTTTCCTTAGGATAGGTCATTAGTATCAAATTGAGGGGGTTTTAAAGTCAGCACCCTCCACAGTCAATTGTTTTCAACTCAAAAACTGGAGCTGAAAATAGCTAATTAGTGGCAGCGCTGGTGCTGGACACCCACCGATGTGACATTGATGACCAGTCCTTAGGATAGGTCCACAGTATTAAAAGCATGTACAACCCCTTTCTGCACCAGGGGAGCCTGTAATCTTAGATTTCACCTTCAGGCCCAATTTAATTATATTAACCTTTCAACTTACTACATTTATGAGATGGGAAAAACTGGATATATTTTTTTTCCCCATTTAGTTAATACACAAAAAAACAACACTTCACATTCAAACCTGTCATGTTGTACAGGCAGTCTGATCTATTACTAGTATGTCATACAGAAGAAGAAGCTTTATCCATTGAAATTGCTGGTGTTTGTGTACATATGAGTCCAGTGGACAATCCTACTAGTGATTTTTATTTTATTTATTTATTTTACTCATTTATATAGCGCCATTAATTCCGCAACGCTTTACAAACATTATCATCACTGTCCTCACTGGGGCTCACAATCTACATTCTCTATCAGTATGTCTTTGGAGTGTGGGAGGAAACCCATGCAGGCACAGGGAGAACATAGAAAAGCCTGACAGATGTTGTCCTTGGTAGGATTTGAACCCAGGACCCCAGTGTCATACAGGGAAGAGTGTCAATCAGTGAATAAGACCACCCCCTGGATTCATATGTATACAAACACCCAAATTCAATGAATAAAAGACAGGATTCATTGATTTTTTTCCCACTAAAATGTAGATCAATGTGATCAGATCCTCCTCTCTATAACATCCTGCCTGCAGATCACATACAATTTTTAATATAACTGGTTCCCTTTAACGTTCTCACTGCTGCAAATACAGTGAAAGTGACCAGACAGAAAAGTCACATTTATCATTAGGTATGGGCAATGTGAGAACTTTTTCACCATTTGATCTTGATATTTCACACTCGCACCTGAGGGTCAGAGCAAGTTCTTTAAAATCCACAGTCAATAAATAGATCACCACTTCACTGGTCCTCCCCAGTTCTAAAACAGAAAACGCAATGACAAAAAGACCCATTAGCAAAACTTCAGATGAAGAATGGATTTTATTCTATATACAAAAACATTTGTTTAAAATTGTATATAGAAACAGTTTCTCAATCACTTGCCCAGTGACTAGTGTGTGGTTCTAAGCAAAGTACGTGCCATGGATGATGTCAATATACTCTGCCCATTGCTTCCTCCAGCAAGGTACTTGACTTTGCCTGCACTGCACTGACTTCAACGTGTCCAGACTGAAATGATGTCAATCAACACCTATGGGGATTAATGATGGAGGCTTTAGTGATGACAGCTGGAGCCTTTGCTTGGCTTGGTACCACCCAATGGACACTTTCGACCTGGACTTATACAAAAATGTTGTAACATTTCAAGCGGTTTTATGCTAGATTTCTGGTAAAAACTTCTTGAAGATTCTGTCCCTTAAGGTTAATTTTCTAGGCAAAGTTGACCAATAGTAAAACGTATGTTCTTACCTGTAATTAAGTGTGCTATTCGGCACTGTCATTGGTTCACTAAAGAGAAATCTGCTTTGCTTTAAGCCCAGGGTCAAGAAGCGTTAGACCACATTGCTAATTGCAGGATGATATAATATCTCAAATGTGGTACATATTAGTTATATTGTCATTACTCAATCAGCATATGCAGTACATACTACACCGAGTATCCCCCGACACATGATGTCTGGAGAGATAAGAGTCGGGAAATTTGATTTTTACTCTCCCAACCCTTTTGTTATTCGCTAGGTAAGCTGCCGTCAGAGTTGTATGGCAGAGGCTTTCTTTGCTTTCCCTTTAAACACCAGTGCACATTTGGCTGAGCTAAATGTTCATGTGTCTGGGGGAGTCGGAATAGATAGCTGTTGTCCGAACGATCATTTTGTCCATCAGCTCTCTAATGTGTATGGTGGCCATTAGTGTTTTTTACATCGTAAACTAACATTTTGTTTTTATCTGTTTTTAGTGGATCCTGGAGCAATCTGGTTGTTGCAGGGCTGGCTGTTTGTTAACAATCCTTCGTTCTGGAAGCCAGCACAGATTCGTGCACTACTTCACGGGGCACCTATTGGTAAAATAATTGTCCTTGACTTGTTTGCAGAGAATTCGCCTGTTTATCAATCAACAAAGTCTTTTTTTGGACAACCATTTATTTGGTGCATGTTGCATAACTTTGGTGGCAACCATGGTTTATATGGAAATGTTGACACTGTCAACTCTGGGCCCTTTGAGGCCATGTCATTCAATGACTCAACCATGGTTGGAACAGGACTGACCCCAGAAGGGATTGAACAGAATGACATGATATATGAACTGATGAATGAGATAGGTTGGAGCTCCCAGCCCCTTAACCTTACTGAGTGGATCGTAGGTTATTCCACCAGACGATATGGGCAAAAGAACCCCAATGCTCTCAATGCCTGGTATCTTCTTCTTAGAAGTGTCTACAACTGTACCCAATATTGGAAAGACCATAATCACGCCCCCCTAGTAAGACGACCATCTCTTAAAATGAACACAGAAGTCTGCTACAATCAAAGCTACCTCTTTGAAGCTTGGAAATTTATGTATTTTGCTGCTCCTGCTCTGTCAAACAGTAGCACGTTTCTTTATGATCTGGTGGATGTAACTAGAGAAGCTGCACAGCAGTTGGTGACTCAATATTATATAGACATCAAAACATTTTATGAAAGTGAAGATCTTGAAAAACTTATGACTGCAGGTGGTGTGTTAGTTTACGATCTTCTCCCTGAACTAGATAATCTCCTTTCCAGTCAACCCCAGTTTTTGCTTGGCAGATGGTTGAAAGATGCCAGTAAAATGGCAGTAACTCCAGAAGAGGCTTTACTTTATGACATGAATGCTCGTAACCAGATCACCCTTTGGGGTCCAACTGGCAACATTTTGGACTATGCTAACAAACAATTTGGTGGGCTAGTGCGAGATTATTATTCTAAACGCTGGAGCCTATTTCTTTGGTGCTTGATTGAAAGCCTGAATGCACATCAACCCTTCCACCAAGAAAAATTCATTCATGCTGTATTCGACGTAGAGAAGGCGTTCATCTACAATGGCAAGCAATATAGTCCATCTCCCACTGGGAACACCATAGATATTGTGAAAAACATGTTTATAAAGTATTATCCAAATGCAGTAAAAATAAATGAAGGAAAATAAACCACAATGTCTCAAAATTCTAAGACGTAATAAATAAACTTATAAGGGAAATTTTGTACTCCAATCTAATCTCTCGTCAATTTTTTCTATTAGTGTTGGATTACAATCATAAAATGTGCATAAAACTCATAAATACCTTTGCTGTATCAGCATTGTTCTTCAAGATATGCAGGTTAATAAAAAAATGAATATTTATAGTTTCAACATTTTCTCTACAGTTTTTTCGCCAATCTATTGAGGTAAAACACTAATTTTAGTTTGTTTCAAAATCACATACATTACAATTGTTATAATACTGGCACTAAATCGGTGTCCCCCAACCAATAGCTGAATAGAAGCGTGTGGCTTCCAAGCTGGTAGTACTAGTAGCTCACCTGAATAGAAGCGTGTGGCTTCCAAGCTGGTAGTACGAGTAGCTCAACTGAATAGAAGCGTGTGGCTTCCAAGCTGGTAGTACTAGTAGCTCAACTGAATAGAAGCGTGTGGCTTCCAAGCTGGTTGTACTAGTAGCTCACCTGAATAGAAGCGTGTGGCTTCCAAGCTGGTAGTACTAGTAGCTCGACTGAATAGAAGCGTGTGGCTTCCAAGCTGGTAGCACTAGTAGCTCAACTGAATAGAAGCGTGTGGCTTCCAAGCTGGTAGTACTAGTAGCTCCACTGAATAGAAGCGTGTGGCTTCCAAGCTGGTAGTACTAGTAGCTAGACTGAATAGAAGCGTGTGGCTTCCAAGCTGGTAGTACTAGTAGCTCAACTGAATAGAAGCGCGTGGCTTCCAAGCTGGTAGTACTAGTAGCTCGACTGAATAGAAGCCAGTGGGTTCCAAGCTGGTAGTACTAGTAGCTCAACTGAATAGAAGCGTGTGGCTTCCAAGCTGGTTGTACTAGTAGCTCACCTGAATAGAAGCGTGTGGCTTCCAAGCTGGTAGTACTAGTAGCTCAACTGAATAGAAGCGTGTGGCTTCCAAGCTGGTAGTACTAGTAGCTCAACTGAATAGAAGAGTGTGGCTTCCAAGCTGGTAGTACTAGTAGCTCTAAGCAATATATATCCTGGTGGGACCAGAGATATCGTAGTTTTATTTAGCTTTGACACAAGTGTCAAATTTATCTCATCAACAGCTAATATTATGGTAAAAGTCATGTGGCTAGGTCATATCCTCAACAGATTATTTTCACATCGACTGTGGCTCAACTTGCTCGTAAGTTGAAAAGATTGATGACCTATGTACTAAATGTCTCGTCAATTAATAATTTTGTTATAGATGAGGTGTAGCTGTAGTGGGGAACATTTTGACTGCTATGGAGGGAGCCAACAAGCCACTGTGCCTTGGCAAGAGTATTTAGATACAGGGGTAGAGGAGCAAACTGAAATTTTGTCCCAGAGAAAGAAAAGCTACACCTCTGCATATTAGTGTAGTTACATTGTGAACATCACAGTATGGCTGTAAATGAAGGATACAGCCACATAACCTTTATAAAATTCACTGCTGGATAATCTCCTGTAGTTACAAATTGAGTCTAATTGTTGGTTCTTAACAACTTCAGGTTCCCTTTAACACATATAAATCCATATTGATTGTAGAAAACCTGTTTCTAGCTTGACGGAGGAACAATTGAAGGTTTTCTCTGGTCATACCCTTAGGATAGATGATCAGTATCCGACATCACATCAGTGGGTACCCAACACCCGGCATCCCCACTGATCAGTTGTCATCAGCTCCAGTGGTGGATGGATGTAAATATTGAGTGGAGTTAAACTGACAGTGTACTAACAAGTACCGTCCGTTAGCTTCTACTCACTTGAGAACCTACCTACTACTGATATATATCAGTAGTTCCCACATTTCACTGCAGTTAAATACCCAAAAAATCGCCATACACAGCTTAAATGGAACCTGTCGGCAGGATTGTGCACAGTAAGGCTACTTTCACACTAGCGTCGGGTAACGTCCTTCGCAATGCGTCGTTTTGGAGAAAAAACGCATCCTGCAAAGTTGCCCGCAGGATGCGTTTTTCTCCATAGACTTGCATTAGCGACGCATTGCGACAGATTGCCACAGGTCACATCCGTCGTGCGACGGATCTGTCGTGTTTTGGTGGACCGTCGGCACAAAAAAAGTTCCATATAACTTTTTTTGTGCGTCGCGTCCGCCATTTTCGACCGTGCATGCGTGGCCGAAACTCCGCCCCCTCCTCCCCGGACTGCAGAATGGGCAGCGGATGCGTTGTAAAACTGCATCCGCTACCCACCTCTTGCAGTTATTTCACAGCATGCGTCGGTACGTCGGCCCAACGCATTGCGAAAGGCCTGTACCGACGCTAGTGTGAAAGTAGCCTAACCTACACAGTGTCAGGTTGGGGCCGTTATACTGATTGAAATGATACCTGGGTGATAAAATCCGTCTTGTGGTTGTTGTTTAATCTTTATTTTCAGGTTTGAGTTAATGAGATTGCAGCACCCCAGAGTCCTGGTCGTTACAGTAATACCATTCTCCTCTAGGGGGGAGTGATGTTACGTCTAAAGGCAATAAAGATCTCTTTGTCAGGTAACATAATGCATGCAACATGTTCACACTCCAGACCAGAAGGGGGAGCTCTAAGCCTGTTTTAGGGGAACTCCCTTATAAAACATCCTGATCTGGAGGGAAAAGGAGTTTAGATTTCAGTTCCTGTCAGGAAGACAGAGGGAGAGGAAGGAGTCCTGGAGCCTGAAGTGCTGCAGCTCCTGGAAGAAGACACTAAAGTGAACATATTGCAGAGAGTGTGCAGGAAAGCAGAGCACAGGAGAGGAATATCAGAGGGAGATCAGCCAGGAGCAAGCTACTTCCCTCTGAGGCGCAGGAATCCGGTAGCCAGAATACCGAGGGAGTAAGAATCTCTATGCTTTACTTCAGAGACTGGCAGAACAGATAATTCCACATTACCTGCCCGACCTATACCCAGGAGGCACGGTGGCAACTTGTGGGGCCCGGGGCGTGATAGATTCCCTGTAAAAAGCCTCAGGCCACCAGTCATATGGGTTTGTCCTATCCATTCCATCAGGGGTACAGAGAGAAAGAGAAATATCTAGAACACTAACATCAGTTGTGAGGACCTTACCGAGAAGCTCAGCAGGGAGGTACTACAACACCCAGGCGCTAGAGGAAGGCTACTGATTTCCACCTGGATAAGGGGACTCTGGATTTGCCTTCAGACTGGCCAGACTCTGCCTACCCTGTGGTCTGTACCCTGGGACTGTGGATGCTGAAGCCTTCAGTAGAGGTAAAGAGACTGCAACCTTGTGTCCTTGTGTCTTCACTGTACCTCACACCATTCACCATCTACACTCTGGGAAGCCCTGGGGATACACTTCACCTGTGGGAAGGTATACCATCTAGCTGCCATCACATCACCCCAGCGGACCCCTAAGCAGCGTCGGTCACCCTGACCGAATACCACAGGTGGCATCACGAACATTATCCCTTTAAAGACCTTTCCCCAATTTACAACGGATGTCCCTAGGGCCACGGACCGGGTCAGCCACCGTGACATCCCCACTGAGAACCGAAGGACCCGGTACCGAGTACCCCATAGCCCTACTGGGGGCGCTCCAATCTTTCGGCGTCACGAACAGGATCTACTTAAGCCTGAAATGAAAATCATGTCATGTGCGCCTAAGAACTGTGCCAGAACTGTATTTGAACTGTGATTTACTAAAGAACTGTGTATTGCCATTTGCCACCAAAATTCCTGCCAAAATCCGCCATTGTCGCGCAAGCGTGGAGCGCGAGGGGGAGGAGACGCACCTTCGTGGGCGGAGCTAGCCGAAACGAGCGCGAGGCAGGAAGAACGGGTGCCGTGCTGCTACCTGGAACGCCGGAAGTGAAGACGTCGTACAGCGGAGCCGCAAAAGGAGACGCCGGCTTCTATCAGGTTAGCGAGGGGAAATTGCCATGTCTCATCTGGGAGGGGAGTCGGCGGCGGTCGCAGCCGCAGACCTAGTAGCACCTCCAGGCCTCGCAGCGGACGTGCCCGCAGGCCCCGCGATAGGCGCAGCCGCAGAGCCTGCCGTTCCTATCAGCCAGCCGGGCGCCGCCTCAGCTACAGCGGCCATCATGTCCTTCTCCATGCTATACATACCTGGAGCAGCCTGGCTCCCGCAATATTCCGGGGAATCGCATACATTAGCTGACTTTAAAGAGAGACTCTGCAGCCTGCTTGAAGTTTACCCCCTGACAGAGCATCAGAAAGTTCACATTGTAAGGGGCCAACTGCTTGGAGCGGCCCAGAGGGAGATGAAATCCTGGCTAGCTGCAGATAAAGAGACTGTGCAGCGGGTCTTTGCCAAACTTAAGACCACCTTTGACACCCGCACCGCTGCAGAAATTAAAGTGACGTTCTATGGGTGCAAGCAGAGGCCTACGGGACTATGCCCTTAATCTCCAGGAAGCACTGCAGGCAATCAGGCAGGTTGACCCTAATAGTGTGCCAGATGAGGACAAACTCTTAAAGGAGCGGTTCATTGAGGGACTCCTGTGCAATAACCAAAGGGCCCAACTGCACCTCCTGGTCATGCCTGACCTCACCTTTGCGCAGTTCAAAGACAAGGCCATCCAGGTGCTACAGGAACGGCAGCTCAGTCGTGCAGTTCCCCCTAGGTGTCCAGCCCTCACGTACCACCAGGAGGTGGCGCTCTTTCCTCAAGTCTCTGCTGAGGCGGATGCTCAGATCCTTGAAGATGATTCCCCCGCCGGACTACGCCTCCAACTACAGGAGCTGACCAAGAACGTTGCTGCATTAGCCTGGACCGTGCAGTCCCTACAGGAGGCCCCCAATGAGAAGATTAAGCTGGCTTCCAGACCGGAGGATGCTCCCTGGCGACAACAGAAGAGGATCCCGCCGACCAGAGGCAGAGACGACGATCGCTATCATCAGGACGGATGACCCATCTGCCGCCGCTGCAATCAGGCGGGCCACATTGCAAGGTACTGTCATTTAAATGAGCAACCCCTGGGGCAGAGGGCCAACCCCCAGGAGTAGGACGACCAGGCCCACAAAACTGGCGAGCCAAGTACTTTGGAGGACGACCTGTTCTCCCCATTGTGATCAATGGTATCCCCATGAACACTCTGTTGGACACCGGTTCTCAGGTGACAACTATGCCTTTCATTCTTTATAAGCATTATTGGGCTGACACAGACATTACTCGTGGCCCTGATGATGATTTCACCATAGTAGCCAGTAACGGTCAGCCCTTACCACAAGTGGGATACAAAGAGGTCACCATTAAAGTGGGGCGGGTAGAGTTAAAATACCAAGGGATTGTGATTGTTGATATTGATCGCTGTGAATGTAACCCTATGATAACCATTGGTACTAATGTCATAGAAAATTGTCTTGCAGAGGTTATTGTCTTGTTACAACAGGTGGCCGAAACTGCTGGTTCCAGTGAGCAACGTGTTTTGCAGAAAGAAATCAGAGCTCTGGTACAGAGACAGCAGGTAGAACTATCTGGTGGAGAAATTGGCCGTGCCACAGTGAGTGATTCAATCCCCATTGCAATACCCCCCAGGAGTGAAATGTTAATATGGTGTCGGGCAGCAATAGGCCTCAGAGGTAAAGACTACCAGGCCCTGGTAGAACCTGTGTATTCAGACAGTAGGCCCACAATCCTGACAGCCAGAGGGGTGGTTGAAGTCCGCAAGGGGAGGGTACCAGTGCGTGTCCTTAACTGTGGAGAGGAAGAGGTCCACCTAACCAAATATGCCACACTTGCCAAACTGTTTGCTGTTGATAATAATGTGATACAGGCAACAGAACCCTTGGTCCCGTCCAACCAGGCGGAGGACAATGGCTCTGCGGGACAAATGGAAGATTGGTGTCAGAAATTACACGTGGGCACTGACTCTACCCCATTACACCAAAAACGGGGCTTACAGGGTGGTTCATGAGTATGAGTGGGTATTCAGCAAGTACCCCTTAGATTTTGGGCAGGTAAAAGGGATTCAACATCATATCCCCACGGGAAATCATCCACCTATTAAAGAGAGATACCGTCCTGTACCCCCAGCTCATTATTAGTGTGCCAAAGACATGTTGCGAGAGATGAAGGAGGCTGGGGTAGTTAGAGACAGTTGTAGCCCCTGGGCAGCTCCATTAGTCCTCGTCAGGAAGAAGGATGGCACGATGAGGATGTGTGTTGATTATAGGCAGATAAACCACATTACACTTAAAGATGCATACCCACTGCCCAGAATAGAAGAGTCCTTCGCTGCTTTAAAATCTGCTAACTACTTCTCTACCTTGGATCTCACCAGTGGGTACTGGCAGGTTCCCATAGCAGAGGCGGACAAGGAAAAGACGGCCTTCACCACACCGATGGGTCTCTGTGAATTCAACTACATGCCATTCGGACTGTGCAACGCCCCAGGAACGTTCCAGAGGATGATGGAGTGCTGTCTTGGACACAAGAACTTTGAAACCGTATTGCTCTATCTGGACGATGTCATTGTCTTCTCCAAGACTTATGAGGACCATCTGGAGCACCTGGCTGAGGTGTTCGAAGCTCTGTCTAACTTTGGCCTAAAGGTAAAACCATCTAAATGCCATCTGCTAAAGGCCAAAGTGCAGAACCTTGGCCATGTAGTGAGTGCCGAAGGAGTGGCCCCAGACCCTGACAAAGTCACTGTGATTAGAGATTAGCCGAAGCCCAGCAACCTCCATGAAGTCCGGCAGTTCCTCGGGTTGGTAGGCTATTACAGAAGATTTATCAAAGACTTCACCAAGAAAGCCACACCACTACAAGACCTGTTAGTGGGCCAATCCAAGAAAACCAAGGGTAAAAATACCCTATTTGACTGGAATGACGGACTGGAGAGATCCTTCACTTGTTTGAAGTCAGCTTTGACGGGAGAAGAGGTACTGGCTTACCCTGAATATGACCAACCGTTTATGCTGTATACGGATGCCAGCAACATGGGACTGGGAGCCGTGTTCTCCCAGTGTTGTGAATTAGACAGTTTGCTCCCTCTTGTGGTTACTAGTGATATGACTCTGGGATTTTCTTCCCTCAGTTTTCACCCAGCTGGGTCGTTAGTTCAGGGGTGTTGCTATATAAACCTCCTGGAACCTTAGTCCAGTGCCTGGCATCGTTGTAATCAGACACATTCTGTTTGCTCCTATCTGCTGGTCCTGGTTCGTGCAAATTAAGCTAAGTCCTGCTTCTTTGTTTTTTGGGTTATTTGCTTGCTCTCATTTTTGTCCAGCTTGTACTAAATGTGATTCCTGACCTTGCTGGAAGCTCTAGGGGGCTGGTGTTCTCCCCCCGGGCCGTTAGACGGTTCGGGGGTTCTTGAATTTCCAGTGTGGATATTTTTGATAGGATTTTTGCTGACCATATAAGTTATCTTTCTATATTCTGCTATTAGCTAGTGGGCCTCTCTTTGCTAAATACCTAGCTCATTCTTATGTTTGTCTTTTCCTCTTACCTCACCGTTATTATTTGTTGGGGGCTTCTATCCAACTTTTGGGGTATTTTCTCTGGAGGCAAGAAAGGTCTTTCTTTTCCCTTCTAGGGTTAGGTAGTTCTCCGGCTGGCGCGAGACGTCTAGGATCAACGTAGGAACGTTCCCCGGCTGCTGGTATTTGTGGTGCTAGGATTAGATATATGGTCAGCCCAGTTACCACTGCCCTATGAGCTGGTTTTCTGTGTTTGCAGACTTAGCAATTATTCCTGAGACCCTCTGCCATTGGGGTCATAACAGTATGCCAGGCCAACATTGAATGTTTAATGCATTGCAGAAGTGGGATAATAAGAAAGGAAATTCTGAGGTTTTTTTTTTTCTTTCCTCTCTTCCTCCCCTTTACCTTTGAGTGGCTTGTGCTTGCTGCAGACATGAATGTCCAGACCTTGATTACAAGTGTAGACTAGCTGGCAGCTCGTGTGCAGGGCATACAAGATTTTGTTACCAGTAGTCCTATGTCTGAACCTAAAATACCTATTCCGGAATTGTTTTCTGGAGACCGATTTAGGTTTAGGAATTTCAAGAATAATTGTAAATTGTTTTTTTCTCTGAGACCCCGTTCATCTGGAGATTCAGCTCAGCAAGTTAAAATTGTTATTTCTTTTTTGCGGGGCGACCCTCAGGATTGGGCTTTCTCGCTAGCGCCAGGAGATCCGGCATTGGCAAATATTGATGCGTTTTTTCTGGCGCTCGGATTGCTTTACGAGGAACCCAATCTTGAAATTCAGGCACAAAAAGCCTTGCTGGCTATTTCTCAGGGTCAGGATGAAGCTGAAGTGTATTGCCAAAAATTTCGGAAATGGTCCGTGCTTACTCAGTGGAATGAGTGTGCTCTGGCCGCAAATTTCAGAAATGGCCTTTCTGAAGCCATTAAGAATGTGATGGTGGGTTTCCCCATTCCTACAAGTCTGAATGATTCTATGGCGCTTGCTATTCAAATTGACCGGCGTTTGCGGGAGCGCAAAACCGCTAATCCTCTGGTGGTGTTGTCTGAACAAACACCTGATTTAATGCAATGTGATAGAATTCAGACTAGAAATGAACGGAAAAATCATAGACGTCAGAATGGGTTGTGTTTTTACTGTGGTGATTCTACACATGTTATATCAGCATGCTCTAAATGCCTAACAAGGGTTGTTAGTCCTGTCGCCATTGGTAATTTGCAACCTAAATTTATTTTGTCTGTGACTTTAATTTGCTCTTTGTCTTCTTACCCTGTTATGGCGTTTGTGGATTCAGGTGCTGCCCTGAGTCTTATGGATCTGTCATTTGCCAAGCGCTGTAGTTTTGTTCTTGAACCGTTGGTAAATCCTATCCCTCTTAGAGGTATTGATGCTACGCCATTGGCGGAAAATAAACCGTAGTTTTGGACGCAGGTGACCATGTGCATGACTCCTGAACATCGGGAGGTGATTCGTTTTCTTGTTCTGCATAAAATGCATGATTTGGTCGTTTTGGGTCTGCCATGGTTACAGACCCACAATCCAGTCTTGGATTGGAAGGCAATGTCTGTGTCAAGTTGGGGCTGTCAGGGAATTCATGCTGATTCCCCGCCGGTGTCTATTGCTTCCTCTACTCCTTCGGAAGTTCCTGAGTATTTGTCTGATTATCAGGATGTATTCAGCGAGTCCAGATCCAGTGCTCTGCCTCCTCATAGGGACTGTGACTGCGCCATAGATTTGATTCCAGGTAGTAAATTTCCTAAGGGAAGATTATTTAATCTGTACCTGAGCATGCCGCAATGCGTTCGTATATCAAGGAGTCTCTGGAGAAGGGGCATATCCGTCCATCCTCTTCCCCTCTTGGTGCGGGATTCTTTTTTGTGGCCAAGAAGGACGGATCTTTGAGACCTTGTATTGACTATCGGCTTCTGAATAAAATCACTGTAAAATTTCAGTATCCTTTGCCTCTGTTGTCGGACTTGTTTGCCCGGATTAAAGGTGCCAAGTGGTTCACCAAGATAGATCTTCGTGGTGCGTACAACCTTGTGCGCATTAAGCAAGGTGATGAATGGAAGACTGCATTTAATACGCCCGAAGGTCATTTTGAGTACTTGGTGATGCCTTTTGGGCTTTCTAATGCTCCCTCAGTGTTTCAGTCCTTTATGCATGATATTTTCCGGAAGTATCTGGATAAATTTATGATTGTTTATCTGGATGATATTCTGGTTTTCTCTGAAGATTGGGACTCACATGTGGAGCAGGTCAGGATGGTGTTTCAGGTTTTGCGTGAGAATGCCTTGTTTGTTAAAGGCTCAAAGTGTCTCTTTGGAGTACAGAAGGTTCCCTTTTTGGAGTTTATTTTTTCCCCTTCTGCTGTGGAGATGGACCCAGTCAAGGTCCGAGCTATTCATGAGTGGACTCAACCCACGTCAGTTAAGAGTCTTCAGAAGTTCTTGGGTTTTGCTAACTTCTACCGTCGTTTTATCGCTAATTTTTCTAGCGTTGTTAAACCTTTGACGGATATGACCAAGAAAGGTTCTGATGTTGCTAACTGGGCTCCTGCAGCCGTGGAGGCGTTCCAGGAGTTGAAGCGCCGGTTTACTTCGGCGCCTGTTTTGTGCCAGCCTGATGTCTCACTTCCCTTTCAGGTCGAGGTGGATGCTTCTGAGATTGGGGCAGGGGCCGTTTTGTCACAGAGAGGCCCTGGTTGCTTGGTAATGAGACCACGTGCTTTCTTCTCTAGGAAGTTTTCGCCTGCTGAGCGGAATTATGATGTTGGCAATCGGGAGTTACTGGCCATGAAGTGGGCATTTGAGGAGTGGCGTCATTGGCTCGAGGGTGCTAAGCATCGTGTGGTGGTCTTGACTGATCACAAAAATCTGATGTATCTCGAGTCTGCTAAACGCCTTAATCCTAGACAGGCCCGCTGGTCATTGTTTTTCTCCCGTTTTGACTTTGTGGTCTCGTATTTACCAGGTTCAAAGAATGTGAAAGCTGATGCTCTTTCAAGGAGCTTTGTGCCTGACTCCCCTGGAGTCACAGAACCTGTTGGTATTCTTAAAGAGGGAGTTATCTTGTCAGCCATTTCTCCTGATTTGCGACGTGTGTTGCAGAGATTTCAGGCTGGTAGACCTGACTCTTGTCCACCTGACAGACTGTTTGTTCCTGATAAGTGGACCAGCAGAGTCATTTCCGAGGTTCATTCCTCGGTGTTGGCAGGTCATCCGGGAATTTTTGGCACCAGAGATCTGGTGGCTAGGTCATTTTGGTGGCCTTCCTTGTCACGGGATGTACGGTCATTTGTGCAGTCCTGTGGGACTTGTGCTCGAGCTAAGCCTTGCTGTTCTCGTGCCAGCGGGTTGCTCTTGCCCTTGCCTGTCCCGAAGAGGCCTTGGACACATATTTCCATGGATTTCATTTCTGATCTCCCGGTGTCTTGGGGTATGTCTGTCATCTGGGTGGTATGTGATCGCTTTTCAAAAATGGTCCATTTGGTGCCTTTGCCTAAGCTGCCTTCCTCTTCCGATCTGGTTCCTGTGTTCCTTCAGAATGTGGTTCGTTTACACGGCATTCCTGAGAATATTGTGTCTGACAGAGGATCCCAGTTTGTTTCCAGGTTCTGGCGATCCTTTTGTGCTAGGATGGGCATTGATTTGTCGTTCTCGTCTGCCTTTCATCCTCAGACTAATGGACAAACTGAGCGAACTAATCAGACTCTGGAGGCTTACTTGAGGTGTTTTGTTTCGGCAGATCAGGATGATTGGGTGACCTTCTTGCCGTTGGCTGAGTTTGCCCTTAATAATCGGGCTAGTTCAGCTACTTTGGTTTCGCCATTTTTCTGCAACTCTGGTTTCCATCCTCGTTTTTCCTCGGGACATGTGGAGCCTTCTGACTGCCCTGGGGTGGATTCTGTGGTGGATAGGTTGCAGCTGATCTGGAATCATGTGGTGGACAACTTAAAATTGTCACAGGAGAAGGCTCAGCGTTTTGCCAACCGCCGCCGCGGTGTGGGTCCCCGACTTCGTGTTGGGGATTTGGTGTGGCTGTCTTCTCGATTTGTTCCTATGAAGGTCTCCTCTCCTAAATTTAAGCCTCGCTTCATCGGTCCTTACAAGATATTGGAAATCCTTAATCCAGTGTCCTTTCGCTTGGATCTTCCGGTTTCGTTTGCCATTCACAACGTGTTCCATAGGTCTTTGTTACGACGCTACGTTGTGCCTGTGGTTCCTTCTGCTGAGCCTCCTGCTCCGGTGTTGGTTGAGGGCGAGTTGGAGTACGTGGTGGAGAAGATCTTGGATTCTCGTCTCTCCAGACGGAGGCTTCAGTATTTGGTCAAGTGGAAGGGCTATGGTCAGGAGGATAATTCCTGGGTGGTTGCCTCTGATGTGCATGCGGCCGATTTAGTTTGTGCCTTTCACGCTGCTCATCCTGATCGCCCTGGTGGTCTTGGTGAGGGTTCGGTGACCCCTCCTTAAGGGGGGGGGGTACTGTTGTGAATTAGACAGTTTGCTCCCTCTTGTGGTTACTAGTGATATGACTCTGGGATTTTCTTCCCTCAGTTTTCACCCAGCTGGGTCGTTAGTTCAGGGGTGTTGCTATATAAACCTCCTGGAACCTTAGTCCAGTGCCTGGCATCGTTGTAATCAGACACATTCTGTTTGCTCCTATCTGCTGGTCCTGGTTCGTGCAAATTAAGCTAAGTCCTGCTTCTTTGTTTTTTGGGTTATTTGCTTGCTCTCATTTTTGTCCAGCTTGTACTAAATGTGATTCCTGACCTTGCTGGAAGCTCTAGGGGGCTGGTGTTCTCCCCCCGGGCCGTTAGACGGTTCGGGGGTTCTTGAATTTCCAGTGTGGATATTTTTGATAGGATTTTTGCTGACCATATAAGTTATCTTTCTATATTCTGCTATTAGCTAGTGGGCCTCTCTTTGCTAAATACCTAGCTCATTCTTATGTTTGTCTTTTCCTCTTACCTCACCGTTATTATTTGTTGGGGGCTTCTATCCAACTTTTGGGGTATTTTCTCTGGAGGCAAGAAAGGTCTTTCTTTTCCCTTCTAGGGTTAGGTAGTTCTCCGGCTGGCACGAGACGTCTAGGATCAACGTAGGAACGTTCCCCGGCTGCTGGTATTTGTGGTGCTAGGATTAGATATATGGTCAGCTCAGTTACCACTGCCCTATGAGCTGGTTTTCTGTGTTTGCAGACTTAGCAATTATTCCTGAGACCCTCTGCCATTGGGGTCATAACACCCAGGTCCAGAAAGGCAAAGAAAGGATAATTGCTTACGCCAGCAGGAAACTTCGTCCCACGGAAAGGAACCCTGACAACTACAGTTCCTTTAAGCTAGAGTTCCTCGCCATCGTCTGGGCAGTGACGGAGAGATTCAAGCATTACCTGACCTCAGCAAAATTCACCGTCTTCACGGACAACAATCCACTGACACACTTGGACACAGCAAAACTTGGTGCCTTAGAGCAGCGGTGGATGGCCCGGTTGTCCAATTATGATTTCACTATCAAGTACCGTGCAGGGCACAAGAATGTGAATGCCGATGCATTGTCCAGAATGCCCAACTTGCCAGAAATGGGAGAAGACTCGGAAACCCTTGAAGAAATAGAGTTGCCAGCTTTCCATCGCCCCAAGGCCGCTCAGTATTCCCATCATGTGAAGAACAAGCGCAAGAACAAGCAGGACGCCACGCTGAATCCCCTGCTCCACCATGGATGGGCAGAGACCCAGGACAGTGTCCCCGCGGTCCGTCAGGCGAAAGAACTCCTGACGCAGGCAGGTTCACACCCTGGCCCAGATGATCCACAAGAGACGCAACAACTGTGGAAGGAGAAAGGCAGATTATTTATCTACGATGGTAAGCTGTGCCGAAGAAGCATCGACCCACGCACTCATGAGTTGGTATGGCAGGTAGTAGTCCCAAGACAAGATGCGCCAATGGTTCTGGAAGCGTACCACGATGGAGCAGGACACTTCGTATGGAGGAAGTTGGAGAGTCTACTTCGTGGAAGGTTCTACTGGGTTGGCATGAGAAAAACCGTCGAAAAGTGGTGCCGAGAGTGTGGCCCATGTAGCCTACGCAGGAAGGATCGTGACAGCCAGAGGGATCCCCTACAATCCATAGTCACCAAACAGCCACCTGAACTGGTAGCCTTAGACCATGTGAAGCTAACACCAAGCCGGTCAGGCTATGTCTACGCCCTGACCATCGTGGATCACTATTCCAGATTCCTGGTAGTTGTACCTGTCAAGGATTTGACGGCAAGAACAGCAGCCAAGGCCTTTCAACGGTACTTTTGCAGACCACACGGATACTCAGAGAAGGTCCTTACTGATCAAGGTCCAGCCTTCGAAGCAGAGGTATTCCAAGAGTTCTGCAACTTATACGGATGCAAAAAGATCAGAACAACACCGTATCACCCACAAACCAACGGAATGTGCGAAAAGATGAACCAAGTGGTAATCGACTTACTGAAGACCTTGGCTGTGGAAGAACAGCACTTATGGCCAGAAAAATTGCCAGACTTGGTAGATCTGTATAACCACATTCCAGTGAATTCCACCAACTGTACTCCAGCATATCTGATGAATGGAAGATCCAGCAAACTACCTGTTGATCTAGATATGGGAGTCCTAACCCCAGAAAATCCATCATCTGATGCAGATTGGGATACAGAAAGACAGCAAAAGTACCGTCAAGTGCAAGAGTGTGTTGAAAGAAGTCTATCTCAAGCCAGACAAAAACAAGAGAGAGATTACAATCAACGTGCTCCTGCAACTCCCCTGTCACCAGTTGAACAAGTGTTAAAGCGTAAAAGAAGAATGAACAAACTTGATGATCAGTGGGAAGCAGAGGCATATACCATTTTGCCGTCCAACTTTGACAATACTAAAGTTTGTCTTATCAGCAACGATGGAGGAGAAACTTCGACACCAGTATCCAGAGACCATCTCAAGAAATGCCCTGATAAATTGAGGAACAGAGGAACAGATCCAGGAACATCTCCACCTATGGAAGAGAAGATGATACACACTGTTCTGGGAGATTTTCCCCAGTCCTGGACTCAAATAAATCAGGCCATTGTGATACCTGTCTTGACTTTTCCCCAGCTGGGAACACCAGAACAAAATGCGACTCAGAGCCATCCAGAACCTGAAGAGACTCCGCACCAACAGGTTCAAGCAGCAACCGTCACCTCCACAGTGACTCAGCAAAACGTCATGCCAGCAGTCGAATCGGTAAATCCACCCTCTGCTATTGGTGAAACTGTTAGACCCATGGTGAATCTGAGACCACGCAGACGACTACCTAGTATACCTACACATAGTACATGCATTAGTGGGTACGCTACAACAGACACAGTAGCTCAGGAACTACGCAGGTCTACACGTAGCACCAAGAGTCAAATCCCAGCTCGTTATAGGGATTAAAAGTGTTAATAATTGCTGTTATATGTTTAAATTGCTCGCTCATCTTTGTTACAGGATTAAAAAATGGACATTGCGGTAATGGACAATGCTTACCCAAAGACTTTGTTTGTAAATAGTTTGGCACCTCCAAGGTGCACTCTGGTTCTGCCCACTTTGCTATCGTGGGTAAGAGCCTTTCCTTGATTCATCTGTCTAAAGACAATACAGATGTACTTTTACAAACTGGTTTTTGCAATGTTCAAGTGTCCTCACCTCCCATAAAGGGAAGCCAAAGTTTTGTAATTGTCCAACTGTTTTTCAAAATTTACATGTCTTTTGCTAATGTATTGTTGTTTTCTTTTCCCAGTCTGGGAGTACTGGATTTAACGGGGGGGGGGGGGGAGTGCAGAGCCCCAGAGTCCTGGTCGTTGCAGTAATACCATTCTCCTCTAGGGGGGAGTGATGTTACGTCTAAAGGCAATAAAGATCTCTTTGTCAGGTAACATAATGCATGCAACATGTTCACACTCTAGACCAGAAGGGGGAGCTCTAAGCCTGTTTTAGGTGAACTCCCCTATAAAACATCCTGATCTGGAGGGAAAAGGAGTTCAGAGTTCAGTTCCTGTCAGGAAGACAGTGGGAGAGGAAGGAGTCCTGGAGCCTGAAGTGCTGCAGCTCCTGGAAGAAGACACTAAAGTGAACATATTGCAGAGAGTGTGCAGGAAAGCAGAGCACAGGAGAGGAATATCAGAGGGAGATCAGCCAGGAGCAAGCTGCTTCCCTCTGAGGCGCAGGAATCCGGTAGCCAGAATACCGAGGGAGTAAGAATCTCTATGCTTTACTTCAGAGACTGGCAGGACTGATAATTCCACGTTACCTGCCCGACCTATACCCAGGAGGCACGGTGGCAACTTGTGGAGGCCGGGGCGTGATAGAGTCCCTGCAAAAAGCCTCAGGCCACCAGTCATATGAGTTTGTCCTATCCATTCTATCAGGGGGACAGAGAGAAAGAGAAATAACATCTAGAACACTAACATCAGTTGTGAGGACCACAAGACAGATTTCACCAACCAAGGTATCATTTTAATCAGTATAACAGCTCCAACCTGACACTGTCTGTAGGTTACTGTGCACAATCCTGCTGACAGGTTCCCTTTAAAGGGAACCTGTCATCAGGTTTCCCCAATATAATGTACAGCCACCACCTTTAAGTCCTCTTTTACATTGTATTTAAGAATGTTATATATAAGTCCTTAATCCCCTCTGCATAGCTCAAAAATAACCTTATATTCTACCCCAATGCAGTTCAATCCCATGGACGTCGCTGGTCTTTATCCAGCACCTCCTCTCTCGTGCTTATATCCATCTTCATCCACATATTGTCCCCTATCGCACTCCTCGGCAGGTGCACTCGCTCTGCCCTGCTGAGGTCAGAGTACAGTACTGTAGTGCACATGCTCTTGCTTTACTTGGCGGCCATCAGCGCTCTTTGACCTTTCCCAGTTAATGCTCTCTTCAGTACATTTCTTTGCCCATGGCAGAGCAGAGAAAAGTGCACCTGCGCAGGAACGGGATTGGAGGGCACTATATGGATGACATCAACCACATGGAGCAGGGAAGGAGGCCAGCAATCATAAGAGGAAAGGAGGCGCTAGATGAAGACCAGAGATGTCCAGCGGACAGGACCGCACTGTATGTGGGTATGATAGAAAGGGGTTTTATTATACACCCTTTAATATTTTTGGGCGTTTGCAGTTTGAAATCCCGAAGATTCCTTTTAAATCTTATTCACAATGCTAGTGCTGTACGGCAGTAGAAAATCTGCTGTGTTTACACTACATGGGAGCATAACCTAATAATGCAAATCACAGTGCAGTCAAAAATGTTTCCTAATGATGTGATGTTTGCATTTCGACCTTTTTGTTGACTGATACCAAATGTCCTCCTTTGGTAGTTTTAACTTCTTTTTTTTGCATTTTCAATTTCAACTATTATAACTGTAATAGAGTAGTGTTCACACATTAGACTGTTTCTTAAGATATTAATTTAATTTTTTTTAAAATCAGATTAAGCTAATCATATGATATGTGTATCTCACCTGAATTCTCTAACTTGTAATGGCATAGAATTTAGTAAAATCTATTTGTTCTGATAAGGGGTGTCTGTGTATTTACTTGTTTACTTTACAAAACCATAAGGTACTTTTCTTACCATACCTATACTTCTTAAAGGGAATATACATTAGATGAATGCCAACCCAAAGCAGCAATTCTAGCTGAATCAGCTGACCATTCAATATGTGTGGGTCATTTGGCAGCAGATGTAAGGTGGGAAAGAAGGATTTCAAGATGCTTGCTATTTTATATCCAAATAGGATAGATGAATGTTTATTCTCTTTTCTACATGGAAAAAATATACATGCTCATGATGGTTAAAAGAGGATCTGTCAGTCACCAAGTCAATGTATGTGTAGGATGGGGGAGCCAGGGCTGTAGCCATGGCCGATAGCAATCCCTTTATCACTCTCTGGCCTTCACCCTCCATACAAACATGTGTACCTCTCTGAGTACCTCGGTGCTGTTCCTCTGCGCCATCAGGGTTTTCCCGGCATGGGGCAGTTACCTCTGAAGACGATTCCAAGAATAAAGAGTCACAGTCCGGTTTTGCTTCAACTTCAACATGTTAACTCAGCAACTTGTCATCCAGGTCACACACTGTTACAGCATCAGGCACCAGTATCTCTAACCCTTGCCTGTCGCTAAGCCTGCATTCGGGACGGTCTGTACTATACAGTCCCTCAGTGTCCTCAATGTCCCGTATTTCTGCCTTTCGTGGGGGTATTCCTTGCTGTCTTGTCCCGGTCCTCAGAATAGCGGCCCACGCAAAACTCTGCCACATCTTGGTGCACTTTCTCCCACTTTGCCCAACCTTGTTCTGTTCAGCAGCCGCAGTCCCACTTATACTGCACTGCTGTTCCTGTACTCTCTGTTCTTTATTCTGGCCCCCTGGATACTACTGCTGGGCCTACTCTTCTTAGAAGAACGTTGCGGCGCATGAAGTGTCCTTGGCTAGCTAGCCCTCTGAGCTGTGCGGGCACCCAGGCCCAACTGACTTAAAACAGGAAACCCTCACTATCTTATCCCCGTCGTGCCCCTCCTATCCTAGCTATTCCCTAAGCTATAGCTAACATCTATAATGCTCCCACCTAGTGGCCAACTTGGGGTACTACTCCCCTAACACTATACGGGCCCGTGGCACTTTCCCTAACAAACAGTGTATGTGTAAATTTGTGAATAATGACATAACAACATATTATACATTTAGACTCATAAAGGTAATACACCTAGGGTGTAGCAGTACCTGTACGCAACCATGGTAATACACTTTAAATGTGTAGCAGTACCATATGACATCTGAATAAGGGGTTGGCGGAACAAGATACTAAACTATCACATCCCCTACATATGCCCAGCATGCAAGTTGCTATTGAGCCCATTGATGGGCCCCTCAAGTTCAACCATGCCACAAAGTGCACCCTCTTTGCCCTTTCAGCATATCACCTCATGATTACAAGCATAAAACCCCCTTACAAAGAAAGCGCATATACAGAGGGTACTGAGGATCTGGTTAAACCTAATTCCTGGAGGTTGAAAAAGATTGTCTCCTATAAGGCTTGGACAACATGGCTACTCCATGCAGCTACATGAAGATCACCGTGTACCATGTAGAGCACATTTACTGATTGTTGCCTTGCAAAATCATGACCAAAAAATCCAACTCTGATGACATTGTTTGTTGCTAGTCACAAGTTGAATGTGACTTTGTCCCCAAAGAAGAGGGCTACAAAGTGACTCTGGTCTAGCAACCAAAAGCATTTGTGCAACTTGTCTGCAACTCGCTGATGCACAACTATATTTTTGACAGTTGCAATGTGACTCCATCGATTTATCATTACATTCGATGTTGCAATATAATGCTGTGGTCATATGCTTCAATGCAAGTCAAGCAAGTGTTTTTGGCTTGTTGTCTAAAGTCGCTCTGAAGCCCTATAGACTAAAGGGGGCTTAAGCAGACTTGTTAAAGATGGAGTTTCAAGTTACATCCCCTTTATTGCTTAGATGGTTTTGAAGGAAATCATAGTCTTATTGTCTGGCCTTGCCAGTTAAACCACCCACATTGTATGAATTTGACAAATTCCTGTAAAACTGGAAAGGTTTCCCTAAAGGCCTTTGTTAATTATATGACTAAATCTAGTTTAGGGAGGGGAAAGGTAAAGATGACTAGATGGTGAAATAAGGAAAGCTGGGATCCTCTTATACACTGGAGCAATGGGGAATAGCCTCTAGCTAGGCTTACAAAAACTCAAAATCTATTAATAATTAGAAAGATCTATATAAGATGGTGCTATGAGCTTTCCCGGCGCCTGCGCACTGCAGTACTTTGCTCTGTCCTCAACAGGGCAGAGAATTACCCCTGCGCAGGAGCCGCGGCAAGAAGACAAGAGGACGTCATCTTATGAAGATAGGAGGCGCCGGACCCGGAACGCGACGCCCATAGGACTGGACCGCACCGGTCTTAGAAAGTGACGACACAAACTCATTTGATTTCCAAAATTCTTTACCATTTAAATGCTAAAATGTAAAAAAAACCCATAAATTTGGTATCACATAATCATATTGACCTAGGGGAATCATGGTGTAACAATAACAATACTCCAAATCATGGCAGAATTGCATTGGGGGGGGGTTCACCATTTCTCTGAACTTGAATTTTTTTTTGACATTTTTCTGTACATTATATAGCAAAATGGATGTTGTCATAAAAAACTACAACTCGTCCCACAAAAAAACAAGCAATCTTACTGAAATAAAATTAAAAATATGGTTCTTGGAAAGGGCATGAAATAATGAAACAGCAAATAAGAAAATTGTCATGGGTAGGAAGTGTTTAAAAACAGATACGGTATGTCAATAATCAAGGTAATTATTAATATATTAATTTGTTATTTTTTCTGCACATACAGATCTTCATTTAGATGGATTCTCAGGTCACTCTACATGCTGTTCTTCTGCCCTGGGATTATTTTAGAAGGATGGATGTGATAATCATCACCATACTCCAAAATGTCATTTACTTTATATAGAAGAATTACTAATCACGATAAAGGCTTCTTCACAGGAATGAGTCACCATGTTCCTCTAATATTTTCTTTACTTTGTTTCAAGTGGATGTAATTAGTAAGCGTGAACATAGACCATTATCTGATGCTATTGTTTCCCATAGGAACTATCAGGGACTGTTCAGCTTCATACAAACTGACCTTAAGTCACATGTCCAGTTGTCATCTGTTTGTAATGGATCCTGTATTAAAAAAAAAAAAAGAACCATTACAAACAGAGCAAAAACAGATGCACACTTTAGTTTCCAATTTTCAACCATTTGTGTTCAGTTTGTAATGGATATTTATACACCTATAACCATACAGAAGCATATGCCAAGTAGATTTATAAGGTAATACATCTTTATTGAACACTTATTTACACACAAGTTTAAAATTTTAATGAGTGAACACAAAATGGAACTGCAAACACAGGGTTAATATACCCAGAATAATGAGCAAAGAGTCAGATTTCCATAGGAGAGTATTAGGCCGGAGTCACACTACAGCGAGATACGGCCGAGTCTCGCAGGTTAAAACCCAGCTCTGGCACCGGCACTCCGGAGCGGAGCGTGCAGTTCCATGTATTGCTGTGCGGCCGCACGCTCCGCTCTGGAGTGCCGGTGCCAGAGCTTGGTTTTAACCTGCGAGACTCAGCCGTATCTCGCTGTGTGTGATCCCGGCCTTACTCGAATTGCTAGAGCTTAAGGGTATGTGTCCACTTTCAGGACGGCCGGCGGTTTGGACGGAGCGGCAAACCCGCTCCGCCCCTGCAGCGCCCCAGAGTCCTGGTCGTTGCAGTACTGTGGCTCCGCCGCTAAGGGGAGCTATGGCACGTCTGATGGCACTGAAGGAGTTCATCTGATCAGGTATCACAGACACCAATACATTTCACAGTCGGGCCTCCGGGGGGAGCTAAGGGTTCTATTCACTAGGCCACTCCCCACCATAGTGGGTAAACTGGGGGTCAGGCAGGAAGTTAGATCAGAAAGCTTACTGGGTTGGAACCAGGCAACACCTTGTGGCAGAGGGTGTTGTAGGGGAAGATACAGTAGGGTCTCTGTCAGGGGTGGGATCCTGACAGAGGCTTGGCAAATTGAGCGAACGTAACGGGACCGTGCCTGCTCAGGATAGCGGCGGTGCCCAAGGAAGGATCAGAAGCGAGATAGATTGTGCTGAGTGAGAAACGAGATCAACGCAATAAGGAGAATACCAGTAGGAGTCGTGCTGTAAGACCGAGGCAACATCCTACTGAGGCGCACGACCGGTGGCCGGAACGCCGAGGGAGTATTACAATATTCAGCTTCAAGCAATACTCTAAACAGCGGCAGGACAGTCAGTCTAAGGCGGGCTGTCTCACTTAAATCACCTATGCAGTCTTGGGGGGCAACTTGTGGAGAGGGGTGACTCTAGGGTCCCGGAAGAGCTCCGAGCCTACCCGTCAAACGGGTGCCGTCCCAACCGTAACATCAGGGAGGGACGGAGGATTAGCAGAACATCATCTAATCGAGTTGTGAGGGAACTTAAGAAACAGACACAACAGTTGTGGGGACTTTCCGTAAGCACAGCAGGGAAGGACCGCAACACATAGCGCTAGCAGGAAGGCACAGATTTCCACCTGCAACGAGAACTCCAGAGGTGCCATTGGACCGGCCAGACTTGCGCAGCCTGGTGAACCGTATTCCGGACTGAGGACCCAGAGATCTTCAGTAAAGAGGTAAAGAGACTGCAACCTGGTGTCCTCGTTATTTACTGCACCGCACCACTACGGCACCACATCACCATCAGCACCATTCATATCGATTATTTGCTGTGCGCCCCACGGCAGGGTCACGGACCGGGGCCTAGCCACCGTGACAACCCAAGAGCAGAGACTCAGAGGCCCGGTACCGGGTACTCCTCGGCCCTGCGGCGGTGGGGGCGCTACACCCCCTTCTGTGACGCGATGATGCCGGATGTGTTCATTGCACACATCCGGCATCATCGCACCCCACACATAGGGCCCTGTGATTTACCTTGCAGTGGCGCAATGTCGCCGCAAGGTAAACGGACATGCTGCGATCTTAAAAGACGCACAGCATGTCCGGAATCGCAGGGCCGCCGGGTGCGTGTTACCACGCATAGTGGAGACGGGATTTCATAAAATCCCCTCCACTATGCTGTAACATCTGGACGCTGCGTGTTTGATGCTGCGGCTCTGCACAGCGTCAAACACACAGCGTTTCCTGAAAGTGGACACACACCCTAAGGGAAAGGAAAACCCACAAAAAATCCCTTTACTTTTAACCCCTTTCTGACCTCGGATGGGATAGTAGGTCTGAATTCAGAACCCCCGCTTTGAGCGGGCTCCGGCGGTGAGCCCGCATCAAAGCTGGGACATGTCAGCTGTTTTGTTTTATATGTACCCGTAATAGCGGCAGCTGGAATCGCGATCCATCCACCGCTAATAACTAGTTAAATGCCGCTGTCAAACGCTGACAGTGGCATTTAACTAGCGCTTCCGGCCATCAGGCCGGAAATGCGCGCATCGCTGACCCTTCGCATGATCAGGGGTCAGCGATGTGTCGTCATGACAACCAGAGGTCTATTAAAGACCTCTATGGTTGTTGATGCCGGATTGCTGTGAGCGCCACCCTGTGGTCGGCGCTCATAGCAATGCTGTAATTCTACTACATAGGAGCAATCTGAGCATTGCTCCTATATACAGTAGCAGAGCCAATCAGGCTATGCCAGCTTCTAGCCTCCCATGGAGGCTATTGAAGCATGGAAAAAGTAAAAAGAAATTTAAAAAAAATATGAAAAAAATATAAAAGTTCAAGTTTAACCCCTTCATGACCTTGGGATTTTCCGTTTTTCCGTGTTCGTTTTTCGCTCCCCTCCTTCCCAGAGCCATAACTTTTTTATTTTTCCGTCAATATGGCCACGTGAGGACTTATTTTTTGCGAAACAAGTTGTACTTTTGAACGACATCATTGGTTTTACCATGTCGTGTACTAGAAAATGGGAAAAAAAATTCTAAGTGCGGTGAAATTGCCAAAAAAGTGCAATCCCACACTTGTTTTTTGTTTGGCTTTTTTACTAGGTTCACTAAATGCTAAAACTGACCTGCCATTATGATTCTCCAGGTTATTAAGAGTTCATAGAAACCAAACATGTCTAGGTTCTCTTTTATCTAACTGGTGAAAAAAAATTCAAAACTTTGCTAAAAAAAAAAAAATTGCGCCATTTTCCGGTTGAGGGCTTATTGGGTCAGTTGAGGGCTTATTTTTTGCATGCCGAGCTGGTGTTTTTAATGATACCATTTTTGGTGCAGATACGTTCTTTTGATCGCCCGTTATTGCATTAAATGCAATGTCACGGCGACCAAAAAACATAATTCTGGCGTTTCAAATTTTTTTCTTGCTACGCCGTTTAGTGATCAGGTTAATCCTTTTTTTTATTGATAGATCCGGTGATTCTGAACGCGGCGATGCCAAATATGTGTAGGTTTGATTTTTTTTTTTATTGATTTATTTTGAATGGGGCGAAAGGGGGGTGATTGAGGCCATGTGCACACGCTGCGGATTCTGCTGCGCATTTTTCTGCAGCGGATTTGGAAAATCCGCAGTGCAAAACCACTGCGGTTTTCACTGCGGATTTTATCGCGGTTTCTTCTGCGGATTCCTCTGCGGGTTTTCAACTGCACTTTCCTATCCGCTGAAAGAAGTGACATGCTGCGGAAAATAATCCGCTGCGTTTCCGCGCGGAATTTTCCACAGCAAGTGCACAGCGGTTTTTGTTTCCCATAGGTTTACATGGTACTGTAAACTTTGGGAAAACTGCTGCGGATCCGCAGCGTCAAATCCGCTGCGGATCCACAGCAAAATCCGCAGCGTGTGCACATACCCTGAAACTTTTATATATATATATATATATATATATATATATATATATATATATATATATATATATATTTTTTTTTTTTTTTTTTTTTTGTCAAATTTTTTTTTAACTTTTTTTTTTTACTTTTGCCATGCTTCAATGGCCTCCATGGGAGGCTAGAAGCTGGCACAACTCGATTGGCTCAGCTACATAGCAGCGATCATCAGATCGCTGCTATGTAACTGAATTGCAGGTGTGCTATGAGCGCCGACCACAGGGTGCACTCACAGCTAGCCGGGTGCAGTAACCATAGAGGTCTCAAGGACCTCTATGGTTACCATTCTGATGCATAGCTGACCCACGATCATGTGACGGGGTCAGCGATGCGCTCATTTCCGGCCGGTTAAATGCCGCTGTCAGCGTTTGACAGCGGCATTTAACTAGTTAATAGCAGCGAGTGAATCGCGATTTCACCCGCCGCTATTGCGGGCACGTCAGCTGTTCAAAACAGCTGACATGTCCCGGCTTTGATGCGGGCTCACAGCCGGAGCCCGCATCAAAGCGGGGGTTCTGACCTCGGACGTACTATCCCGTCTGAGGTCAGAATTAAATCGCCCCCCTTTCGCCCCCTTCAAAATAAAACAATTAAAAAAAAATCAAACATACACATATTTGGTATCGCTGCTTTCAGAATCGCCCAATCTATCAATAGAAAAAAGCATTAACCTGATCGCTAAACGGTGTAGTGAGAAAAAAAAATCAAAACGCCAGAATTACGTTTTTTTGGTCACCGCGACCTTGCATTAAAATGCAATAAGGAGCGATCAAAAGAACATATCTGCACCAAAATAGTATCATTAAAAACTACAGCTTGGCACGCAAAAAATAAGCCCTCACCAAACCCCAGATCACGAAAAATGGAGACGCTGCGGGTATCGGAAAATTGCGCTTTTTTTTTTTTAGCAAAGTTTGGAATTTTTTTTTTACCACTTAGACAAAAAAGAACCTAGACATGTTTGGTGTCTATGAACTCATAATGAACTAGAGAATTAAATTGGTAGGTCAGTTTTAGCATTTAGTGAACCTAGCAAATAGCCAACCAAAAAAACAAGTGTGGGACTGCACTTTTTTTGCAATATCACCACACTTGGAATTTTTTTCCCGTTTTCTAGTGCACGACATGCTAAAAACAATGATGTCGTTCAAAAGTACAACTTGTCCTGCAAAAAATAAGCCCTCACATGGCCATATTGACAGAAAAAAAAAAGTTATGGCTCTGGGAAGGAGGGGAGCGAAAAACAAAAACGCAAAACTGAAAAAAGCTGGGGTCATGAAGGGGTTAAAGATCAAATATTTGAACAAGAAAGGCTTTATGGTCCCCGATGTCTCCAACCCGATATTGAAACACTGTAGGTCCGATCTCCTTAAAACAATCATCTCCTTCATAGATGGATCGGAGAGCTTCCAACTCCATCTCCTGGTCCTCGTTGGCAGCCAAAGACAATAAGGAAGAATTAATGGAGAGCCATCAACCATTCAGTAAAGGTACCGTCACACTAAACGATATCGCTAGCGATCCGTGACGTTGCAGCGTCCTGGCTAGCGATATCGTTTAGTGTGACAGGCAGCAGCGATCAGGATCCTGCTGTGATGTCGCTGGTCGCTGAATAAAGTCCAGAACTTTATTTGGTCGTCCGATCGCCGTGTATCGTTGTGTTTGACACCAAAAGCAACGATACCAGCGATGTTTTACACTGGTAACCAGGGTAAACATCGGGTTACTAAGCGCAGGGCCGCGCTTAGTAACCCGATGTTTACCCTGGTTACCAGCGTAAAAGTAAAAAAAACAAACAGTACATACTCACCCAGCGTCCCCCAGCGTCTGCTTCCTGCTCTGACTGAGATCCGGCCCTAAAGTGAAAGTGAAAGCACAGCGGTGACGTCACCGCTGTGCTGTTAGGGCCGGAGCTCAGTCAGTGTCAGGAAGCAGATGCTGGGGGACGCGCAGGTGAGCATGTACTGTTTGTTTTTTTTACTTTTACGCTGGTAACCAGGGTAAACATCGGGTTACTAAGCGCGGCCCTGCGCTTAGCAACCCGATGTTTACCCTGGTTACCCGGGGACCTCGGCATCGTTGGTCGCTGGAGAGCGGTCTGTGTGACAGCTCTCCAGCGATCAAACAGCGACGCTGCAGCGATCGGCATCGTTGTCGCTATCGCTGCAGCGTCGCTTAATGTGACGGTACCTTTACAGTGCAACATTAATTGGAAATGACTGCACAATAGAATCAGCAAACGCAACTCAATCTAGCAAAAAAAAAGACAAAAAAGAGCAGCTGACAAAAGCCCAAAGGAGGAGACTGGCAGATAAAACAGACCACAAGGGGGAGCTACCACGTGGATGGAATTGGGTTGATGTAATTAAGCATCTGTCCAAAACTGGCTCCACCGAGGATGACTAGACGTCATGAAGAGTCTTTTTAATAACATGCTACGTGACTGCAGGTCGTCATCTCCAGTTTTTTTCTTATATTACTTTGGTAATTTATTATAAAAGTCACATTTTATAAGAGAAGCCCCTTTTGTAGGCTTTCTGTTTAATAAAGATGTGCAGTGTTCTTGTAAAAAAAAAAAAAAAAAGATCAAATATTTGTAAAATTAATGCTTGTAAGGTTTGATGTAAGCAAAAAATATATTAAAAGGGATTTTCTAGTAGTATTGAGCCTAAATATCATTAGATCAAATATTAAAACCAGATTAATTTTAAGGCTTATTAGTAAAAATAGCAAATCTATTAAAGATACAGTACAGACCAAAAGTTTGGACACACCTTCTCATTTAAAGGGAACCTGTCACCCCCTCAGGCTTTTGTAACTAAAAGAGCCACCTTGTGCAGCACAAATGCTGCATTCGGACAAGGTGGCTCTTTAAGTTATGCTCCCTGCACACGCAGAAATAAACGTTTATAAAATGTGCCCCCTCATACCGTGAAACCGTCCTGGAGGCGGGACTTTCCTTCCTAATCAAACACAGCACAGCTGTCACTCCGGGCCTGTGCGCCCCGCCTCCTCTTGCTGCATTATCATCCTCAGCGCCTGCGCTGTAAGTACGAAGGGCAGCGCAACTGCGCATGCCTGAAAAAAAAGCTTAATGCGCAGGCGCTGGGGACGGTAATGCTGCAAGAGGAGGCGGCGCCCGTCGCGCACAGGCCCGGAGTGATGGCTGTTCTGCGTCTGATTAGGAAAGAAAGTCCTGCCTCCGGGATGGTTTCACGGTATGAGGGGGCACATTTTATAAATGTTTATTTCAGCGTGTGCAGGCATCATAACTAACAGAGCCACCCTGTCAGAATACAGCATTAGTGCTGCACAAGGTGGCTCTTTTAGTTACAAACGCCTGAGGGGGGTGACAGGTTCCCTTTAACCCCTTCACCCCCAAGGGTGGTTTGCACGTTAATGACCGGGCCAATTTTTACAATTCTGACCACTGTCCCTTTATGAGGCTATAACTCTGGAACGCTTTGACGGATCTTGGCGATTCTGACATTGTTTTCTCGTGACATATTGTACTTCATGTTAAAGGTAAAATTTATTCGATATAACTTGCGTTTATTTGTGAAAAAAATGGAAATTTGGCGAAAATTTTGAAAATTTTGCAATTTTCCAACTTTGAATTTTTGTGCCCTTAAATCACAGACATATGTCACGCAAAATACTTAATAAGTAACATTTCCCACATGTCTACTTTACATCAGTACAATTTTGGAACCAAAATTTTTTTTTGTGACGGAGTTATAAGGGTTAAAAGTTGACCAGCAATGTCTCATTTTTACAACACCATTTTTTTTTAGGGACCACATCTCATTTGAAGTCATTTTGAGGGGTCTATATGATAGAAAATACTCAAGTGTGACACCATTCTAAAAACTGCACCCCTCAAGGTGCTCAAAACCACATTCAAGAAGTTTATTAACCCTTCAGGTGTTTCACAGGAATTTTTGGAATGTTTAAATAGAAATGAACATTTAACTTTTTTTCACACAAAATTTATTTCAGCTCCAATTTGTTTTATTTTACCAAGGGTAACAGGAGAAAATGGACCCCCAAAGTTGTTGTACAATTTGTCCTGAGTACGATGATACCCCATATGTGGGTGTAAACCATTGTTTAGGCGCATGGCAGAGCTTGGAAGGGAAGGAGCGCCATTTGACTTTTCAATGCAAAATTGACTGGAATTGAGATGGGACGCCATGTTGCGTTTGGAGAGCCCCTGATGTGCCTAAACATTGAAACTCCCTACAAGTGACACCATTTTGGAAAGTAGACCCCCTAAGGAACTTATCTAGATGTGTGGTGAGCACTTTGACCCACCAAGTGCTTCACAGAAGTTTATAATGCAGAGCCGTAAAAATAAAAAATCATATTTTTTCACAAAAATGATCTTTTCGCCCCCAATTTTTTATTTTCCCAAGGGTAAGAGAAGAAATTGGACCCCAAAAAATGTTGTGCAATTTGTCCTGAGTACGCTGATACCCCATATGTGGGTGTAAACCATTGTTTGGGCGCATGGCAGAGCTTGGAAGGGAAGGAGCGCCATTTGACTTTTCAATGCAAAATTGACTGGAATTGAGATGGGACGCCATGTTGCGTTTGGAGAGCCCCTGATGTGCCTAAACATTGAAACTCCCTACAAGTGACACCATTTTGGAAAGTAGACCCCCTAAGGAACTTATCTAGATGTGTGGTGAGCACTTTGACCCACCAAGTGCTTCACAGAAGTTTATAATGCAGAGCCGTAAAAATAAAAAATCATATTTTTTCACAAAAATGATCTTTTTGCCCCCAATTTTTTATTTTCCCAAGGGTAAGAGAAGAAATTGGACCCCAAAAAATGTTGTGCAATTTGTCCTGAGTACGCTGATACCCCATATGTGGGTGTAAACCATTGTTTGGGCGCATGGCAGAGCTTGGAAGGGAAGGAGCGCCATTTGACTTTTCAATGCAAAATTGACTGGAATTGAGATGGGACGCCATGTTGCGTTTGGAGAGCCCCTGATGTGCCTAAACATTGAAACTCCCTACAAGTGACACCATTTTGGAAAGTAGACCCCCTAAGGAACTTATCTAGATGTGTTTTGAGAGCTTTGAACCCCCAAGTGTTTCACTACAGATTATAACGCAGAGCCGTGAAAATAATTTTTTTTTTTTTTCTCAAAAATGATTTTTTAGCCCCCAGCTTTGTATTTTTACAAGGGTAACAGAATAAATTGGACCCCAAAATTTGTTTTCCAATTTGTCCTGAGTACGCTGATACCCCATATGTGGGGGGGAACCACTGTTTGGGCGCATGACAGAGCTCGGAAGGGAAGGAGCGCCATTTGGAATGCAGACTTAAATGGATTGGTCAGCAGCCGTCACGTTGCATTTGCAGAGCCCCTGATGTACCCAAACAGTACAAACCCCCCACAAGTGACCCCATATTGGAAACTAGACCTCCCAAGGAACTTATCTAGATGTGTTTTGAGAACTTTGAACCCTCAAGTGTTTCACTAAAGTTTATAGCGCAAAGCCGTGAAAATAAAAATTCTTTTTTTTTTTTTCACAAAAATGATTTTTTAGCCCCCAGTTTTGTATTTTCACAAGGGTAACAGGATAAATTAGACCCCAAAAGTTGTTGTCCAATTTGTCCTGAGTACGCTGATACCCCATATGTCGGGGGGAACCACTGTTTGGGCGCATGACAGAGCTCGGAAGGGAAGGAGCGCCATTTGGAATGCAGCCTTAAATGGATTGGTCTGCAGGCGTCACGTTGCATTTGCAGAGCCCCTGATGTACCCAAACAGTACAAACCCCCCACAAGTGACCCCATATTGGAAACTAGACCTCCCAAGGAACTTATCTAGATGTGTTGTGAGAACTTTGAACCCCCAAGTGTTTCACTACAGTTTATAATGCAGAGCCGTGAAAATAAAACATCTTTTTTTTCCCACAAAAATGATTTTTAGCCCCCCAAATTTTTATTTTCCTAAGGATAACAAGAGAACTTGGACCCCAGAAGTTGTTGTTCAATTTGTCCCGAGTACGCTGATAACACATATGTTGGGGTAAACCCCTTTTTGGGCGCACGGGAGAGCTCGGAAGGGAAGGAGCACTGTTTTACTTTTTCAACGCAGAATTGGCTGGAATTGAGATTGGACGCCATGTCGCGCTTGGAGAGCCCCTGATGTGCCTGGTCAGTGGAAACCCCCCAATTCTACCTGAAACCCTAACCCAAACACACCCCTAACCCTAATCCCAACGGTAACCCTAACCACACCCCTAGCCCTGACACACCCATAATTCTAATCCCAACCCTAATCCAAACGTAAATGTAATCCAAACCCTAACCCTAACTTTAGCCCCAACCCTAACTTTAGCCCCAACCCTAACTTTACCTCCAACCCTAGCCCTAACCCTAACCCTACCCCTAACCCTAACCCTAACCCTAAACGTGACTGAAATACGTGGCACTGAAATACGTGGCACTGAAATACGTGATACGTGGCACTTAAATACGTGGCACTGAAATACGTGGCACTGAAATACGTGGCACTGAAATACGTGGCACTGAAATACGTGGCACTGAAATACGTGGCACTGAAATACGTGGCACTGAAATACGTGATACGTGGCACTTAAATACGTGGCACTGAAATACGTGGCACTGAAATACGTGGCACTGAAATACGTGGCACTGAAATACGTGGCACTGAAATACGTGGCACTGAAATACGTGGCACTGAAATACGTGGCACTGAAATACGTGGCACTGAAATACGTGGCACTGAAATACGTGATACGTGGCACTTAAATACGTGGCACTGAAACACGTGGCACTGAAATACGTGGCACTGAAATACGTGGCACTGAAATACGTGATACGTGGCACTTAAATACGTGGCACTGAAATACGTGGCACTGAAATACGTGGCACTGAAATACGTGGCACTGAAATACGTGGCACTGAAATAAGTGGCACTGAAATATGTGATATGTGGCACTGAAATACGTGGCACTGAAATACGTGGCACTGAAATACGTGGCACTGAAATACGTGGCACTGAAATACATGGCACTGAAATACGTGGCACTGAAATACGTGGCACTGAAATACGTGATACGTGGCACTTAAATACGTGGCACTGAAACACGTGGCACTGAAATACGTGGCACTGAAATACGTGGCACTGAAATACGTGGCACTGAAATACGTGGCACTGAAATACGTGGCACTGAAATACGTGATACGTGGCACTTAAATACGTGGCACTGAAACACGTGGCACTGAAATACGTGGCACTGAAATACGTGGCACTGAAATACGTGCAACTGAAATACGTGCAACTGAAATACGTGGTACTAAAATATGTGGCACTGAAATACGTGATACGTGGCACTGAAATACGTGGCACTGAAACACGTGGCACTGAAATACGTGATACGTGGCACTGAAATACATGGCACTGAAATACGTGGCACTGAAATACGTGGCACTGAAATACGTGGCACTATGACTGTCAGAAAATGTTCATTAAACGGTTAGGGGTGAGGTTAGGGGTAGAGTTAGGGTTAGGGTTTGGATCTCTATCACCTTGATGGTGGTGGGTGGCTTTTCAGTGTGTTTTCTGTTTTTTTCGATAAAAATGCATGCGTTTTTAACGCAAACAAACGCATGTGCTTAAAAACGCAAGAAAATACTGCAGGTTGTATTTCTGAAAATGAACGCATGCAGAAAAAAACCGCATGCGTTTGAAAACGCGACCAAACGCGTACAAAAAAACCGCATGCGTTTTCAATGTTAAATATAGGGAAAAAACGCATGCGTTTTTTTGTGCAAAAAACGCTGCAGACAAAAACGCAAGTGTGAAACCAGCGACGCTTTTTATAGCAAAAAAGTTTTTGCGTCTCCACATTTTGAGACCTATAATTTTTCCACATTTGCTCCACAGAGTCATGTGAGGTCTTGTTTTTTGCGGGACGAGTTGACGTTTTTATTGGTAAAATTTTCGGACACGTGACCGTTTTTGATCGCTTTTTATTCCGATTTTTGTGAGGCAGAATGACCAAAAACCTGCTATTCATGAATTTCTTTTGGGAGAGGCGTTTATACCGTTCCGGGTTTGGTAAAATTGATAAAGCAGTTTTATTCGTCGGGTCAGTATGATTACAGCGATATCTCATTTATATCATTTTTTTTATGTTTTGGCGCTTTTATACGATAAAAACTATTTTATAGAAAAAATAATTATTTTGGTATCGCTTTATTCTCAGGACTATAACTTTTGTATTTTTTTGCTGATGATGCTGTATGGCGGCTTGTTTTTTGCGGGACAAGATGACGTTTTCAGCGGTACCATGGATATTTATATCAGTCTTTTTGATCGTGTGTTATTCCACTTTTTGTTCGGCGGTATGGTAATAAAGCGTTGTTTTTTGCCTCGTTTTTTTTTTTTTTTCTTACGGTGTTTACTGAAGGGGTTAACTAGTGTGGCAGTTTTATAGGTTGGGTCGTTACGGACGTGGCGATACTAAATATGTGTACTTTTATTGTTTTTTTTTTTTAATTTAGATAAAGAAATGTATTTATGGGAATAATATTTTTTTTTTTTTTTCATTATTTTGGAATATTTTTTTTTATTTTTTTTTACACATTTGAAAATTTTTTTTTTTACTTTTTTACTTTGCCCCAGGGGGGGACAATACAGATCGGTGATCTGTCAGTTTGCATAGCACTCTGACAGATCACCGATCTGCGAGAAGTGCAGGCTGCTTCACAGTGCCTGCTCTGAGCAGGCGTCTGTGAAGCCACCTCCCTCCCTGCAGGACCCGGATCCGCGGCCATCTTGGATCCGGGTCTGGAGCAGGCAGGGAGGGAGGTAAGACCCTCGCAGCAACGCGATCACATCGCGTTGCTGCGGGGGGCTCAGGGAAGCCCGCAGGGAGCCCTCTCCCTGCGCGATGCTTCCCTGCACCGCCGGCACATCGCGATCATGTTTGATCGCGGTGTGCCGGGGGTTAATGTGCCGGGAGCGGTCCGTGACCGCTCCTGGCACATAGTGCCGGATGTCAGCTGCGATATGCAGCCGACACCCGGCCGCGATCGGCCGCGCTCCCCCCGTGAGCGCGGCCGATCGGCTATGACGTACTATCCCGTCGGCGGTCATACGGGCCCACCCCACCTCGACGGGATAGTACGTCAAATGTCGGGAAGGGGTTAAAGATTTTTCTGTATTTTCATGACAATGAAAATTGTACATTCACACTAAAGGCATCAAAACTATGAATTAGCACATGTGGAATTATGTACTTAACAAAAAAGTGTGAAACAACTGAAAATATGTATTATATTCTAGGTTCTTCAAAGTAGCCACCTTTTGCTTTTTTTTTTGCCCATAACGACGGATTGCGACGGAGCACAGAAGACGGAAGTGGGAAAGTAGCCTTAAGAGGAGACTTTGTGCAGCAGGCCTTCATGGTAAAATAGCTGCTAAGGCCAGGAAAACCACTGCTAAGGACAGGCAACAAGCAGAAGAGACTTGTTTGGGCTAAAGAACACAAGGAATGGACATTAGACCAGTTGAAATCTGTGCTTTGGTCTGATTGGTCAGTCCAAATTTGAGATCTTTGGTTCCAACCACCGTGTCTTTGTGCGACGCAGAAAAGGTGAACGGATGGACTCTTACATGCCTGGTTCCCACCTGGTTCCTATGGGACGCTCCAGTATCATCTGCAAATATCGATAATTTGCTCTGTAAGCCTTCTACCAGATCGTTACTAAATATGTTGAAGAGAATAGTCCCAACACTGACCCCTGCAGTACCCCACTGGTCACAGCGACCCAGTTAGAGAATATACCATTTATAACCACCCTCTGCTTTCTATCACTAAGCCAGTTACTTACCCATTTACACACATTTTCCCCCAGACCTAGCATTCTCATTTTGTGTACCACTGCCAACCTCTTGTGTGGCACAGTATCAAACGCTTTGGAAAAATAGCACATCCAATTACTCACTTTGGTCCAGTCTATAGCTTACCTCTTTAAAAAAAAATTGATTAGATTGGTTTGAAAGAAGAGATTCCTCATAAACCCATGCTGATGTGGAGTTAAACAGTTAGGGTGAGTGTCCACGGTAAGTAAACGCTGCGTGATTGACGCTGCAGCGTCTTTTCAGATCGCAGCATGTCCGTACACCTTGCGGGGACGCAGCATCCCCGCAAGGCATATCACAGGGCCCTATGGCGAGGGGTGCGATGATCCCGGATGTGTACTGTACACATCCGGCACCATCGCGTCCCAGAAAGGGGGCGGGGCTTAGCGCCGAGCGGCTTCGCCGCTGCAGCGATACCGCCGGCCATCCTGAGCGTGGACACGCAGCCTTAATCTCCTTGAGATAATATAGAATAACATCCCTCAGAAACCCTTCAAATATTTTGCCAACAATGGAGGTTAGACTTACTGGCCTATAATTTCCAGGTTCACTTTTAGAGCCGTTTTTGAATATTGGTACCACATTTGCTATGCGCCAGTCCTGTGGAACAGACCCCGTCACTATAGAATCCCTAAATATAAGAAATAATGGCTTGTCTATTACATTACCTAGTTCTCTTAGTACTCGTGGGTGTATGCCATCAGGACCCGGAGATTTATCTATTTTATTCTTATTTAGCCAGTGTCTCACCTCTTCTTGGGTTAGATTGGTGGCCCTTCATATAGGGTTTTCTTTGTCTCTGGGCATTTCACCTAGCATTTTATTTTCCACCTTGAATACTGTGGAGAAGAAGGTGTTTAATATATTAACTTTTTCCGCGTTACCTACAACCATTCTTTCCTCACAATTTTTTAAGGGGCTTACACTTTCACTTTTGATTCTGTTACTATATATATTGATATAGTTGAAGAACCGTTTGGGATTAGTTTTACGCTCCTTAGCAATGTGCTTCTCTGTTTCCTTTTTGGCAGCTTTAATTAGTTTTTTAGATAAAGTATTTTTCTCCCTATAGTTTTTTAGAGCTTCAGCGGTGCTTACTTCTTTGTTTAGCCACATTGGGTTTTTCCTATTTCTTGTCCTTTTATTCCCACAAAGTATAAACCGCTGACAGTGCCTATTTAGGATGTTCTTAAACATTTCCCATTTATTATCTGTACTAGATGGAGGCCCAATGCTATTGCATCAGGAGAGTGGTAATGTCACGATGGGGGCAGGCATGCAGCGCTGTTGTTGCCTAATGGCATCCTGTGATAATATAATGACTTTTGCATCAGGGGACTCATGTGCTTGACGCCTACTCTTACATGCTTTGTTTTTGTCCCAGCGATGCTGTTGCTCTTCAAGAGTCTCATTTGCCCTTTGTTGTTTTCGACGTTGTACCTTTGCTGCTTTCCTTTCATTGTCATTGCCGTACTTTTTATGACGAGCCATGTTGGCATTGATATTTGCTTTTTAAAGGGGTTTTCCCACAAACAAAAGATCATTTTAAAAATTGTCTGTGTCTGAACGTGAAATCCAGGGCCGGACTGGCCATTGGGCAGTTCTGGCAAATGCCAGAAGGGCCGATGCCAGTAGTGGGCCGCTGCACACTGTGCCGTTGTCAGCATTCAACTATACTGGCGTCTATGACACTGGTACAGTTCAATGCAATGATGGAGGAGAGAGCGTCTGACGGCGCTCCCTCTCCCATCATTCCTCACTCTGCCTCTTACACTGCGGGTGTGCGATGATGTCATCTCGCACTCACTGTGTGCCAGGCAGTGCAGCGGCAGCCGCCGAGACTGGAGCAGGGAGCAGCGCGGGCACGAGGAGAGGTGAGGAGTGTGTTTATTTTTTTTTAACTGGACCGTGGGGCCATTCTCGGGGGGGGGCTGGGCAGTATACTACTACGTGGGCTGTGCTGTATACTACTATGTGGGCTGTGTGTGCTGTATACTACTGTGTGGGCTGTGCTGTATACTACAGTGTGGGCTGTGCTGTATACTACTGTGTGGGCTGTGCTGTATACTACTGTGTGGGCTGTGCTGTATACTGCTGTGTGGGCTGTGCTGTATACTACTGTGTGGGCTGTGCTGTATACTACTCTGTGGGCTGTGCTCTATACTACTCTGTGGGCTGTGCTCTATACTACTCTGTGGGCTGTGCTGTATACTACTATGTGGGCTGTGCTGTATACTACTACGTGGGCTGTGCTGTATACTACAATGTGGGCTGTGTTATATACTACGTGTGCTGTGTTATATACTACGTGGGCTGTGTTATCTACTATGTGGGCTGTGCTATATTATGTAGGCTGTGCTATATACTATGTGGGTTGTGCTATATACTATGTGGGTTGTACTATATACTATGCGTGTTGTGCTACGGTATATACTATGCGGGCTTTGCTATATACTATGGGGGTATATTATATTCTATGGGGGAGGCCGTGTTATATACTATTTGGCTGTGTTATATACTATTATGGGGGTATATTATATTCTATGGGGGAAGCTGTGTTATATACTATGGGGGGCTGCATTATATTCTATGGGGACTACATTATATATTATGGTGAGGTGGGCTGTATTATATTCTATGGGGGGCTGTATTAGATTTTATGAGGGATGATTGCATCATACTCTTTGATGGGGCTCCATTATATTCTATGGGGGGCTGTATTATATTTATATTCTATGAGGGGTGATTGCATCATACTCTATGAGGGGGCTGCATTAAACTTTGAGGGGGGCTGCATTATATTCTATGGGGGGTTACATTATACTCTGTGGGGTGGTTGCATTATACTCTGTGGGGTGGCTGCATTATACTCTGTGGGGTGGCTGCATTATACTCTGTAGGGTGGTGGCTGCATTATAATATATGTGGGCTACATTATACTGTATCAAGGACTATGGGAAATACGTTAAACTATATGAAGAACTATGGGTTGCATTATACTATGGGAAATGAATTGTACTACATGGATGACTATGGCGGTGCATTATACTATATGGAGCACTATGAGGAGTGTATTATGCTATATGGAGGACTATGAGGAGTGTATTTTACTATGTGGAGGACTGAGCAGTGTATTTTAATATATGGAGGACTATAGGGAGTGCATTATACTATATGGAAGACTGTGGTGTACATTATAATATATGGAGGACTATGGGGTGTATTTTACTAAACAAGTAAAATGCTGCATATTCAGATTGTTTTCTCCGGAACAAAAATCATTGTTCTCAGCAGCACATCGCTGGTGTAAACTGTAGATGTACTGCTGATAACATGATACTGTATGGTGATCTGTTAGTGATCTATTAGTGATCGTTCTGTCCCATCATTATTCCTCAGCTGGTGGAAAGAGGCCGGGAAACAAGCGTTGAACAACTTCAGTATTGTCGATCAAACTCATTTAGCGGCCTGAGCTCAGCGCATGTAAATACAACCTGAAATGCTTTTGTGTGATGTGCAATATGTTAGTATTTGGGGCCTCATTATAAACTTTGCCTTCCTAAAGTTCAGTGTTTTTGTGACTCCCTGAAAAGTCCCACTAGTGAAAGTGAGACTGTACAATATTGTGGTCTCTAGTTCCTAGATGCCCAACGACCTGCAGATTTGTTATTCTGTCAGGTCTATTAAATAGTATTAGGTCTAAAAGTACTGCTCCTCTGGTTGGATTCTGCACCAATTGTGACATAATTTTTCTTGGTTATTAGCAGAAACCTGTTGTCTTTATGGGTTTTGCAGATCTCTGTTTCCCAGTTAATATCCGGGCATATAAAGTCCCCCATAACAAGGACCTCATTATGGGTTTCAGCTTCATCTATCTGCCTTAGGCTACTTTCACACTAGCGTCGTGCCGACGCACAACGGGGGCAGCGGATGCAGTTTTACAATGCATCCGCTGCCCCATTGTAGGTCCGGGGAGGAGGGGGCGGAGTTCCGGCCGCGCATGCGCGGTCGGAAATGGCGGACACGTCGCACAAAAAAAGTTACATGTAGCGTTTTTTTGTGCCTACGGTCCACCACAACACGACGCATCCGTCACACAACGGATGCAACGTGTGGCAATCCGTCGCAATGCGTCGCTAATGCAAGTCAATGAAGAAAAAACGTATCCTGCAAGCACTTTTGCAGGATGCGTTTTTTCTCCAAAATGACGCATTGCGACGGAGGCCAAAAAACGCTAGTGTGAAAGTAGCCTTAGTAGTAGACTTTCCATGATTTCTGTTATATTTGGGGGTTTGTAACAGACCCCAATGAGAATTTTGTTACTATTTTTCCCTCCATGTATTTCGACCCATTATGGACTCGACATCCTCATTCCGTTCTCTAATATCCTCCTTTAAAGTGGACTTTAGACAAGACTTTACATAACGACAAACCCCTCCTCCTCTATGATTTTTACGATCCTTTCTAAACAGACTGTAACCCTGTAAGTTATCTGCCCAGTCATAGCTTTCATCTAACCATGTCTCGGTTATTCCCACTATGTCATAGTTACCTGTAGATATTTCTGCTTCTAGTTCTTCCATCTTGTTTGTCAGGCTTCTGGCGTTTGCTAGCATGCAGTTTAGAGGATTTTGTTTTGTTCCTATCTCCTCCCTGTGGATTGTTTTAGAAATTTTCTTACCTCTTCTTTGCCGCACCTCATATCATTCATCAGTATATTTTCTGGCTTCATGTTCATGTCTAACCTTTTTCTTCTAGTCCCCTCATCTTCTAGTTTAATGCCCTACTGATGAGTGTAGCAAGTCTTCTGGTGAATGTGTGTTTCCCAGCAACATTTTTCATCTACAGATGCTGGATACCCAATTGGAGGCCCTGACGTTCGCTGTATCAGCCCAAGTTACAGTTCCTGCTACCGCATTTATTTAAATGGAAACTTGCACTCCTGGAGTGGAACCCATCCTGTCTGATTCACCATGGTACGATGGAGATCCTAAGCAGTGCCGAGGGTTCCTGGAGCAGTGCATGCAGTACTACAAACTTTTTGGTCATCATTTTCTCTCCGATCAGGATAAAGTAGGATTTCTTATGTCCTACATAGCAGGAGATGACCTAACATGGCTCAACCTCTTGTGGGAGACAAGGGACCCTGTCATCTCGGACCTACAGGCCTTCCTGGTGGCCTTCTGAGAGGTCTTCAATGAGCCAAGTCTCAAGTCTCCTGCTAAATCTTCCCTTCCCAGCTTCCAGGAGCGAATTGAAGTAGTGACACATGTGAGGAAACTGTCACGCCTAGCTCAGTCTTTCCAAAGACTGCTTGTTCCCCAGCTTCCTAGAAAGGTCATCTGCTCTGAACCCATGCAAGTCAACCAGGTTTCGCTGTTTGAGCAGTAGTCTGAACTTTGACATACCGAGGGATTAAGTGGTTGCAGTGGTTATATAGAACATTGTACCTGTCTTTGTCCTGAGAAGCCTGAAGTATTCCAAAGCCTTGGGTCTGTAGAGAAGCTACCCTCGGCTAGAGTATTCCCTCTCCACCTGTGACCTTGACTGTAGTCGTTGAGTCATGGTGTGCTAACATCTCTGAAGAAAGGGAAGTGGTGACGATTTCTTCACACATTTCCAACGATTGCACCAATGATCAGTACTCAGGAACCTCCCAGCCTCTAGGACATTTTTTTCTGAACACCGGGTGGAAGATGGACCCTGTGGCTTGCCTTCAGTACCCAAGTGGCCGGATAATGAAGATGTCAAGGAGGAAGCCTTCAGGTCTCTGCTGTTCACCAACCAGGCTGAAGAAGTCCAGGTTGTTGTATCTCCTAAGGTGGTAGCTGAGCTCGCCGGGCAGAGAGAGATTTGGCATTCCAAGGTTCCTAATATCACGCCCACCTTTTTCTACTAGAAAGATGTCTTTATGGACAGGACTGTATGTGATCCTGAGGAGAATTTAGCTTCTATTCTTCTACAGATGATACTTGTGGGCTTGAAGAAGAGGGGGCTTTGGTGGGGAGTACTGTAAAACCAATGCCTTTATCTATGCATGGCTTCCCATCCCCCACCAGGCTGGGATACTAACATACTCACCACTCCAGGTCGTACAGTGAGCTCCTTGTCCTCTGCTTGCCGCATGCTTAAGGCACTTGCACAGGAACTTCCTGATTCTAAAAGAGACAGTGTGTGCACTCCTAATGTGTTACCAGACTATTGCTGTGAGGCACTTGGTACTCAAGGTACCTCCACTTGTTGGAAGGTACCTGAGCAACATTCTCTTTCAGTGTCTTTGTACAACTGCTGAGCTGCCAGGTCCTTCCTGTTTCTGCCACCCTGGGGGCTGAATACCCAGGTCTGAACCCTGAATCTGCACCTGTATTTTATCTTTCCTGTTTCTGTCACCCTGGGGGCCGTTTATCCTGAACCTGTGTCTGTCCTTATCTGAATTAGGACCTATCCTTAAACCTGTTGGCAGCATTACAGATCTATGTGATCACTTGCTACATCATTATAAGTACCCTGTGTGAATCTGGTCTGGTCTGTCCTGCGTATACATTTTTTGCATTGGTCTTGTGTGAAATTGATCTTGTCTGCCTTGTGTGTACATATCGTTGTAATTGTCCCATGCTTACCTGAACCTGTTCATTCCGTGTGAACCGTGTCCTATCTCGTCTGTCCACATCTGCGCTTCCTTGCCTATCCACATCCGCGGTTCCCTGCTTAATCGCATCTGCGGTTCTTTGTCCATCCACTCTGAACTAAGTCCTACTCGTTCCTGCATTCCAGTCATACCTGCCAGTGACCCAGTGATGCCGCACAGGAGTCCAAGTGCTAAGGGGGCCCACCTCCAAAGTAGGTGGAATTGTGCATTGTGATGAGCTTTTGGACTGCAAAGGGCCCATTTACTGTTCTTGCCCAGGGCCACTGTTTCCATCAGTGCCCTACTGACATAGAATATTCTAACAGGTATAATGCTTGTTTTACATTTGAGAGGTTCCTTATTTTAACATATGTTAATATTGTTAATTTTAGTCTTGGTAAAATTTATTATGAAAGAAAGAAGAAATTAGTAGACTTGTGTTAACTCCATGCTGGTTTGACCTTGTCCAGTTTTCCAGACACTTCTATATTCTGTACACTGTTCTTCAATAAAAAATGGCAATGGTGGTGCAGCAATAATATGCTGGCCATACTGGTAAGTGCTAAAAGCTACCAGTTTGTACTGGAAATTTCAAGTGCTGCATTCTCAGAAGCAAGAGTAGATAGAGCTTTTTACTTTATGTAGACACCTGCTCACCCCATGAAATGCGTCAGTGAATGGCTCTTAACTCCAGCCTTTATCTAGGGTGTTATTGGGTACACTGCAAATGTTGCATACAGGGGGATTAACATTTGCAGCTCTTTAGAAGAATAAATATGTATCTGTAAATGAAGTGTATTTTCTATTCAAGCTGTTACACATAATTATAACGTTATTTTGGATTGTTTTTAGGAGGTTTTACACAAATGCAATAGATTGGGTTGTTATGCTGCAGTACACCAATATACTGTACCTTTGTGTTTTTTGACCCATATCTATGGTTTATGAAAAAGGAAAAGTCTGGACCCAAAATCCAATAGTATAATGTGACCTTTCAAAGATGTAGGATATATTATTATTATTTAACGGCCTTCAGCTCGATCTCGAGCCATCGCGACTTGATGGATGAGCAATCTGCAGGAAGATCGATCTTGTGTAAGCCTAGATAGGTCCACCTGTGTCTTTTCCGCAGTTATCGTGATCATATGAAGCAAATGGGTTGCTGGTCTTCCTCTTAGCATTGTTCCATCTTTTCTTCAGACCATAATGTCCTTCTCCACTGATTGAACTCTTTGCATTATAAATCCAAAAGGTGAAAGATTCCTAATGAGGCTGATCAGGTGGTTCGGCACACCCATATTATTCATGGTATTATAAATGTACCCTTGTCATATTTTAAAATGGTGTGTGTATGGTGCCATAGTGAGACTTCATATCCTCCCCTTGATGCAATAGTTTTATGAGAGAATATTTTTGTAAAGTCACATGTAATTGATCAAAGTAAAGTTGCATAAAATCTGAATAGGGTATGGAAATATTATTGCAGATCTACAAACTAAGCAACTATTCGCACAATATGGCAAGTTCTTTGAGCAATATATGAGAGTTTAATGAGCGATTATGTGCATTCTAGCAGTTAATTTGCTGAGGTAATCTGGAGAAATGTCACCCCATGCTTCCAGAAGCCCCTCCCACAAGTTGGTTTGGCTTGATGGGCACTTTTTGCGGATCATACGGTCAGCTGCTCCCACAACAGTTCAATGGGGTTGAGATCTGGTGACTGCGCTGGCCACTCCATTACAGATACAGTAGAATACCAACTGTCAGCTTCTTCCCTAAATAGTTGCATAATTTGGAGGTGTGCTTTGGGTCATTGTCCTGTTGTAGGATGAAATTGGCTCCAATCAAGCGTTGTCCACAGAGTATGGCATGGCGTTGCAAAATGGAGTGATAGCTTTGCTTATTCAAAATCCCTTTTACTTGCACAAATCTCCCTCTTTACCAGCAACCCCAGACCATCACATTACCTCCACCATGCTTGACAGGTGGCGTCAGGCACTCATTTCCTCACATATGTTCTTTTGTGTGATCCAAACACCTCAAACTTGGATTCGTCTCTCCATAACACTTTTTTCCAATCTTCCTCTGTCCAATGTCGGTGTTCTTTTGCCCATATTAATCTTTTCCTTTTATTAGCCAGTCTCAGATATGGCTTTCTCTTTGCCACTCTGCCCTGAAGGCCAGAATCTCAGAGTCGAGTATTCACTGCAGACGTTGACACTGGCGTTTTGTATATACCATTTAATGAAGCTGGCAGTTGAGGACCTGTGAGGCATCGATTTCTCAAACTACAGACTCTAATGTACTGTCTTGTTGCTCAGTTGTGCAGCGGGGCCTCCCACTTCTCTTTCTACTCTGGTTAGAGCCTGTTTGTGCTCTCGTCTGAAGGGAGTAGCACACACCGTTGTAGGAAATCTTCAGTTTCTTGGCAATATCTTGCATGGAATAGCCTTCATTTCTAAGAACAAGAATAGACTGTCGAGTTTCACATGAAAGTTCTTTTTGTTCTGGTCATTTTGAGAGTTTACTGGAACCAACAAATGTAATTCTCTAGATTCTCAACTAGCTCAAAGTAAGGTCAGGTTTATAGGTTCTGTAATCAGCCAAACTGTTTTCAGCTGTGCTAACATACTTGCACAAGGGTTTTCAAGGGTATTCTAACCATCCATTACCCTTCTTACACAGTTAGCAAACACAAAGTACCATAAGAACACTGGAGTGATGGTTGTTGGAAATGGGCCTCTATATATGTATAGAGTGTATTCCTGAATCATTTCATGTTAGCTACATTGGAGAAAACTGAGCTTTCCTTTCAAAAATAAGGAAATTTCTAAGTGACCCTCAACTTTTGAATGGTAGTGTATGTGTATCTATATATATGAGGCATCGTGATTACTCGCTAATCCCGCCCCCTGCACAGTAGCTCCGCCCCCCACCGCATCACCACACATAATCCCACCCCATTACCACACACAATCCCACCCCCACCACATTACCACACACAATCCCTCCCCCACCACATCACCACACATAATCCCGCGCCCCCACATCACCACACATAATCCCGCCCCCCACCACATCACCACACAAAATCCCGCCCCCCCACCACATTACCACACACAATCCAGCCCCCCACATCCCCACACATAATACCACCCCCACCACATCACCACACACAATCCCGCCCCCCAACACATCACCACACATAATCCCGCCCCCCACCACATCACCACACATAATCCCACCCCCCCACCACATTACCACAAACAATCCCACCCCAACCACATTACCACACACAATCCCACCCCCACTACATTACCACACACAATCCCACCCCCACCACATTACCACACATAATCCCGCCCACCACATCACCACCCATAATCCCGCCCCCCACCACATCACTACACATAATCCCGACCCCCACCCCATTACCACACACAATCCTGCCCGCCACTACATTACCACACATGATCCCACCCCCCACCACATCATCACACATAATCCCACCCCCCGCCACATCACACTCGCTAATCCCGCCCCCTGCACAGTAGCTCCGCCCCCACATCACCACACACAATCCCACCCCCCCACCAAATTACCACACATATCATCCCCCACCACATTACCACACAAAATCCCGCCCCCACCACATTACCACACACAATCCCGCCCCCCACCACATTACCACACACAATCCGCACCACATCACCACACACAATCCCGCCCCCACTGTTATGATCCTTAGTGGCTGAGGATCACAGAATGAACTAGCTAAGTTACTGAACATAGAACAAGCTCTAGGGAGGTGGTAACCGGACTGACCGCAAAACCTGATCCTAACCAAACACACTGAAGGTAGCCGGTGAACGTGCCTAAATTCCTGGACGTCTCGACGCAGCCTGAGAAACTTGCTACCCCTATAGAGAAAGTAAGACCTCACTTGCCTCAGAGAAATGACCCCAAAGATATAGTAAGCCCCCAACAAATAATAACGGTGAGGTAAGGGGAAAATACAAAACGTAGAAATGAAAACAGATTCAGCAAATGAGGCCCACTAATACTAGATAGCAGAAGACAGGCAGGGAACTGTGCGGTCAGTAAAAAACCCCTATACAAAATATCCACGCTGAGAATACAAGAACCCCCACACCAACTAACGGTGTGAGGGGAGAAACTCAGCCCCCTAGAGCTACCAGCAAGCAAGGAAATCACATATTAGCAAGCTGGACAAGGACAAGTAAATAACCAAGAAAAATATTGAACACTAATGAGCAAAAAATAACCAAACAGAAAACTTAGCTTCTCTTGGAGAGACTGATAGCGAAGGAATTCAGGAGGATCAAGATAGCACAGAATACATCGACAGCAGGCAAACACTGAAAGTCCAGGTGAGCTAAATAGGAAACCAGCTAACAGATAACGAGACAGCTGATCCGCCTCAGACCTGCAGAAAGACACAAAGAGCCACCAGAGGGAGCCCAAAGACAGAGTTCACAACACCCCACCACATCACCACACACAATCCCACCCCCCACCACATTACCACACACAATCCGCACCACATTACCACACATAATCCCCCCCACCACATCACTACACATAATCCCGACCCCCACCCCATTACCACACACAATCCCGCCCCCCCACCACATTACCACACATAATCCCGCCACCCACCACATTACCACACACAATCCCACCCCCCACATTACCACACATAATCCCGCACCCCACCCCATTACCACACACAATCCCACCACCACATTACCATGCACAATACCACCCCCACCACATTACTACACATAATCCCACCCGCCACCACATTACCACACACAATCCTGCCCCCACCAAATTACCACACACAATCCCGCCCCCTCACCACATTACCACACATAATCCTGCTGCCCACCACACATAATCCCTCCCCCCACCACATCACCACACATAATCACGCCCCTGTTGTGAACTCTGTTTCCGGGCTCCCTCCTGTGGTCATGAGTGGTACTGTGTGAGTTCTCTCTTTGGGCTCCTCCTGGTGGCTCTTTTTGTTATTTTGCAGGTTTCTGGCAGGATCAGCTGTCTCGTCATCTGCTAGTTAGGTTTCCTATTTAATCCACCTGGTCCTTCATTCCTTGCCTGTTGCCGTTGTATTCAGTGCTATTCTGATTGCTCCTGTCTACATCCGTTATCAGTCTCTCCAAGAGAAGCTAAGTTCTGTTTGCTTATTTTTGCTCATCTGTGTTCAAGATGTTTCCTAGTATATGATGAGTTTTTGTCCAGCTTGCTAATATGTGATTTCCCTGCTTGCTGGTGCTCTGGGGTGCTGAGTTGCTCCCCCCACATCGTTAGTTGGTGTGGGGGTTCTCGCATTCTCTGCGTGGATATTTTTGCATAGGGTTTTTTACTGACCGCACAGATCCCTTGCTATTTTCTGCTATCTAGCGTTAGCGGGCCTCATTTGCTTAACCTGTTTCATCTCTGCGTTTGTCTTTTCCTCTTAACTCACCGTTATTATTTGTGGGGTGCATCTATATCTCTGGGGGATTTCTCTGAGGCAAGTGAGGTCTTTACTTTCTCTTTAGGGGTAGTCAGTTTCTCAGGCCGTGAAGAGACGTCTAGGATTTCAGGAAACGTTCCACGGCTGCCTATAGTGTGTGCGGTTAGGATCAGGTTTGCGGTTAGTCCAGTTACCACATCCCCAGAGCTCGCCCTATTTTCTACTTAGCTGGTTAGATTTGTGATCCTAAGCCACTAGGATCATAACACGCCCCCCAACACATCACCACACATAATCCCGCCCCCACCACATCACCACACATAATCCCGCCCCCCCCAACACATCACCACACATAATCTCACCGCCCCACCCCATTACCACACACAATCCCGCCACCACATTACCACGCACAATACCACCCCCCACCACATTACCACACATAATCCCGCCACCACATTACCACGCACAATACCACCCCCCACCACATTACCACACATAATCCCGCCCCCCACCACATTACCACACACAATCCCACCCCAACCACATTACCACACACAATCCCACCCCCACCACATTACCACACACAATCCCACCCCCACCACATTACCACACACAATCCCACCCCCACCACATTACCACACATAATCCCACCCACCACATCACCACCCATAATCCCACCCCCCACCACATTACCACACATAATCCCGCCCCCACCACATCACTACACATAATCCCGACCCCCACCCCATTACCACACACAATCCCGCCACCACATTACCACGCACAATCCTGCCCCCACCACATTACCACACACAATCCCGCCCCCTCACCACATTACCACACATAATCCCGCCCCCCAACACATCACCACACATAATCACGCCCCCCAACACATCACCACACATAATCCCGGCCCACAACACATAATCACACCCCCCACCACATTACCACACATAATCCCCACCCCCACCCCATTACCACAAACAATCTCACCCCCACCACATTACCACACACAATCCCACCCCCCCACCACATTGCCACACATAATCCTACCCCCGCCACATTACCACACATAATCCCGCCCCACCACATTACCACACATAATCCCGTCCCACCGCATCATCAGACATAATCCCGCCCCCACCACATTACCACATAATTCCGCCCCCCCCACCACATTACCACACACAATCCCGCCCCCCCACCACATTACCACACACAATCCTGCCCCCCACCACATCCCCACACATAATACCACCCCCACCACATCACCACACATAATCCCGCCCCCCAACACACCACCACACATAATCCCGCCCCCCACCACATCACCACACATAATCCCTCCCCCCACCACATTACCACATAATACCACCCCTCCACCACATTACCACACATAATCCCGCCCACCACATTACCACACATAATCCCGCCCACCACATCACCACCCATAATCCCACCCCCCACCACATTACCACACATAATCCCGCCCCCACCACATCACTACACATAATCCCGACCCCCACCCCATTACCACACACAATCCCGCCCGCCACTACATTACCACACATGATCCCACCCCCCACCACATCACCACACATAATCCCACCCCCCACCACATCACACTCGCTAATCCCGCCCCCTGCACAGTAGCTCCGCCCCCCACATCACCACACACAATCCCACCCCCCCACCAAATTACCACACATATCATCCCCCACCACATTACCACACAAAATCCCGCCCCCACCACATTACCACACACAATCCCACCCCCACCACATCACCACACATAATCCCGCCCCCCACCACATCACTACACATAATCCCGCCACCCACCACGTTACCACACACAATCCGCACCACATCACCACACATAATTCCACCCCCCACATTACCACACACAATCCCGCCACCACATTACCACGCACAATACCACCCCCCACCACATTACTACACACAATCCTGCCCCCACCAAATTACCACACATAATCCCGCCCCCACCACATTACCACACATAATCCTGCCCCCCCACTACATCACCACACATAATCCTGCCGCCCACCACACATAATCCCTCCCCCCACCACATCACCACACATAATCCCGACCCCCAACACATCACCACACATAATCACGCCCCCCAACACATCACCACACAATCCCGCCCCCCACCACATCACCACACATAATCCCACCCCCCCAACACATCACCACACATAATCCCGCCCCCCAACACATCACCACACATAATCTCACCGCCCCACCCCATTACCACACATAATCCCACCCCCCCACCACATCACCACACATAACATTACATTACCACACATAATCCCGCCCCCCACCACATTACCACACACAATCCCACCCCACCACATTACCACAGATAATCCCGCCCCCCCATCACCACATAATCCCGCCCACCACATTACCACACATAATCCCGCCCCCCCACCACATCACCACACATAATCCCGCCTCCCCAACACATCCCCACACATAATCCTGCCCCCCACCACATCATCACACGTAATCCCGCCCCTCACAACATCACCACACATAATCCCGCCCCCCCATCACCACATAATCCCGCCCACCACATTACCACACATAATCTTGCCCCCACCACATTACCACACATAATCCCGCTCCCCACCACATTACCACAGATAATCCCACACCCCACCACATTACCACTCATAATCCCGCCCCCCCACCACATTACCACACATAATCCCGCCCCCACCACATCACCACACATAATCCCGCCTGCACCACATTACCACAGATAATCCCGCCCCCCACCACTTTACCACACATAATCCCGCCCCCCCACATTACCACACATAATCCCGCCCCCCACATTGCCACACATAATCCTGCCCCCACCACATTACCACACATAATCCCACCCCCACCACATCACCACACATAATTTCACCCCCCACATCACCACACATAATCCTGCCACTCCACCACATTACCACACACATACCAAACTCCACTATGGTGAAGACCAAAGAGCTGTCAAAGGACACCAGAAACAAAATTGTAGCCCTGCACCAGGCTGGGAAGACTGAATCTGCAATAGCCAACCAGCTTGGAGTGAAGAAATCAACAGTGGGAGCAATAATTAGAAAATGGAAGACATTCAAGACCACTGATAATCTCCCTCGATCTGTGGCTCTACGCAAAATCCCACCCCGTGGGGTCAGAATGATCACAAGAACGGTGAGCAAAAATCCCAGAACCACGCGGGGGGACCTAGTGAATGAACTGCAGAGAGCTGGGACCAATGTAACAAGGCCTACCATAAGTAACACACTACGCCACCATGGACTTAGATCCTGCAGTGCCAGACGTGTCCCACTGTTTAAGCCAGTACATGTTCGGGCCCGTCTGAAGTTTGCTAGAGAGCATTTGGATGATCCAGAGGAGTTTTGGGAGAATGTCCTATGGTCTGATGAAACCAAACTGGAACTGTTTGGTAGAAACACAACTTGTCGTGATTGGAGGAAAAAGAATACTGAGTTGCATCCATCAAACACCATACGTACTGTAAAGCATGGTGGTGGAAACATCATGCTTTGGGGCTGTTTCTCTGCAAAGGGGCCAGGACGACTGATCCGGGTACATGAAAGAATGAATGGGGCCATGTATCGTGAGATTTTGAGTGCAAACCTCCTTCCATCAGCAAGGGCATTGAAGATGAAACGTGCCTGGGTCTTTCAACATGACAATGATCCAAAGCACACCGCCAGGGCAACGAAGGAGTGGCTTCGTAAGAAGCATTTCAAGGTCCTGGAGTGGCCTAGCCAGTCTCCAGATCTCAACCCTATAGAAAACCTTTGGAGGGAGTTGAAAGTCCGTGTTGCCAAGCGAAAAGCCAAAAACATCACTGCTCTAGAGGAGATCTGCATGGAGGAATGGGCCAACATACCAACAACAGTGTGTGGCAACCTTGTGAAGACTTACAGTAAACGTTTGACCTCTGTCATTGCCAACAAAGGATATATTACAAAGTATTGAGATGAAATTTTGTTTCTGACCAAATACTTATTTTCCACCATAATATGCAAATAAAATGATAAAAAAACAGACAATGTGATTTTCTGGATTTTTTTTCTCAGTTTGTCTCCCATAGTTGAGGTCTACCTATGATGTAAATTACAGACGCCTCTCATCTTTTTAAGTGGTGGAACTTGCACTATTGCTGAATGACTAAATACTTTTTTGCCCCACTGTATATATATTTATATATATATATATATATATATATATATATATATATATATATATATATATACACAGCGCCCCAGAGTCCTGGTCGTTGCAGTACTGTAGCTCCGCCACTAAGGGGGGCTATGGTACGTCTGATGGCACTGAAGGAGTTCATCTGACCAGGTATCACAGACACCAATACATTTCACAGTCTGGCCTCCAGGGGGAGCTAAGGGTTCTATTTATTAGGCCACTCCTCACAATCTGGTAAAAACTGGGGGTTAGGCAGGAAGTTAGAAAGAAAGCTGACTGGGTTGGAACCAGGCAACACCTTGTGGCAGAGGGTGTTGTAGGGGGAAGATTCAGAGGGGTCCCTGTCAGGGGTGGGATCCTGACAGAGGCCTAGCAACCAGAGAGAAAGTTACGGGAACGCGCCTGCACGATATAGCGGCGGTACCCCAAGAAAGGACAAGAAGCGAGGTTTATTGTGCTGAGTGAGAAACGAGATCAACACAACAAGGAGAATACCAGTAGGAGTCATGCTGTAAGACGAGGCAACATCCTATTGAGGCGCAATACCGGTGGCCGGAACGCCGAGGAAGTATAGAGCTCCAAGCCAAACTTCAAACCTACGGCAGGACAGTCAGTTACAGGCGGGCTGTCTCACCCAGACCCAGGAAGACACAGGGGGGTAACAACAGGAGTGGGGCGACGCTGGAGTCCCGGAAGAGCTCCGAGCCTCCCCGTCATACGGGTGCATCCTAACCATAAGATCAGGGGGACGTAGAGGGAGAACATCAGAATCAAGTTGTGAGGGAACACGAGAAACAGACACAACAGTTGTGGGTACTATCCCGTAAGCACAGCAGGGGAGGACCACAACACACAAGCGCAGGAAGGTAGGCACAGATTTCCACCTGCAAAGGGAACTCTGGAGGTGCCATCGGACCGACCGGACTTGTGCAGCCTGGTTAACCGTATTCCGGATTGAGGACTCAGAAGCCTTCAGTAAAGAGGTAAAGAGACTGCAACCTGGTGTCCTCGTTATTGACCGCGACCGGCACTACACCGCACCATAACATCAGCACCATACCACCACCTTTCATTGTGCGCCCCTCAGCCGGGTCACGGACCGGGTCTAGCCACCGTGACAACCCCAGAGCAGAGACTCAGAGGCCCGGTACCGGGTACTCCTCGGCCCTGCGGCAGTGGGGGCGCTGCATATATATATGTATATATATATATATATATATATGTGTCTCACTGATATATATATATATATATATATATATATATATATATATATAAAACTATATATATGTTTTCCTGAATATTTGAGGCCATTGATCCATTATACGTCCATTTTGCAAGCCGGCGAGAAAATCTTGCCATACCGATGTCACAAGGATGCTTACATGCGAAAAAAATTGCATCCTTGCATTGCACACGGATGACATACGGATCACTGTTTAGGGAACATTTCTGCGATTCTCGTCCGTGTAAAACGGACCAATTTTTTATACGTTGTGTGTGACTCCAGCCTAAGGCTACGGTCACACTATCAGTATTTGGTCAGTATTTCACATCAGTATTTGTTAGCCAAAACCAGGAGTGGGTCAAAAATAGAGACTTGGTGACGTGTTTCTATTATAGCTTTCCCCGCTGTTTGTTCCTCTCCTGGTTTTTGCTTACAAATACTGATGTAAAATACTGACCACATACTGATAGTGTGACGCCGGCCTAAGACTGAAGATTTTTTTTTTCATTCTGTTCTTCAAATCCCAATGTTCTGTAGAATCCAAGGACAGTTTATTTCTTTCCTTGAGATAGTTCAATGTTTATAGAATTTGATAAAACTCTGAAATGTGCCAAATACAATTCTCCATAGGAATTCTCCAGACAACACCTATCTTGCCCTATGTGCCACGTTTATTACATTGCATCTGTCAAATCCTAACATGGCATCTATATTCTCAGTTTATGAAATCAGTAGGTTAAGTCATTCAAACAACACAAAGGAAGATTATTATAATATCTCAATCGGTCTATAAACGCAGTTCTCAAACACAGTCATTGTGTCCAGTCTTCTGGGTTGCGAAAATTTCCAAACCCCAACGGCAGTCTAAATAGTAACAGAATACTTTAGGCACAAGATGAATCCTGTAAGGAGACCCAGAAAACATTGGTTCATTGTTCTTGAAACATTACCGCTTCTGCCTATGGGTTGTACCTGATCTTGCCGTATATTTCCAATCCTGTAAAACCCCTTTAGGGTGAGTGTCCACGGTAAGTAAACGCTGCGTGATTGACGCTGCAGCGTCAAGCACGCAGCGTCCAGATGTTCCAGCATAGTGGAGGGGATTTGTTGAAATCCCGTGTCCACTATGCGTGGAAACCCGCACGCGGCGGCCCTGCGACTCCGGACATGCTGCGCGTCTTTTCAGATCGCAGCATGTCCGTACACCTTGCGGGGACGCAGCGTCCCCGCAAGGCATATCACAGGGCCCTATGGCGAGGGGTGCGATGATCCCGGATGTGTACTGTACACATCCGGCACCATCGCGTCCCAGAAAGGGGGCGGGGCTAAGCGCCAAGCGGCTTCGCCGCTGCGGCGATACCGCCGGCCATCCTGAGCATGGACACATACCCTTAAAGGGAATCTGTCAACAGGTTTCTCCTATCACATCTGAGAGCAGCATGCTGTAAGGGAAAATACCCTGATTTCACCAATGTATCACTTCGTTTATTGGGTGCAACAATTGTGATAAAAATCCGTTTTCTCTGCAGCAGATCTTGCAGTGGTCGGAATGCTGAGCCATTTATAACTCCTCCCACATCACTGATTGGCAGTTTTCTGTAAACATTGTACATTAACAGAAAGTGGGGGTGTGGTTACATAAGAGCAGATGACTGGGAAGCACGAGTCATCTAGTCCTCTAGTGATAACCTCCTTCTGATAAAACACTGATTTTATTGAAACAACAGGACACATCCTGGGAAGTGACACATTGCTGGAATCAGGGTCTCTGCCCCTACATCATGCTGCTTTCATAATATATATAGCGCCAAAGGAAACCTACAATCCCAATAAATAGAGGCCCACGGAGAGGAAAAACAACTGAAGCACACACTAAGATAGGAAAACACTTCCTGAATGGGCTAAAAATATATTTTTTTATTTAAGCATATTTAAAATAAACAATAATGGTCATATAAATATACCAATAAGTAGAGCACGGGGGGATACATAGAAACAGGAACATGAAAAAGATGGGAACACCTGGATATAGCAAAGCAATGTGAAAATATTTACAAGGGTCTCTGTTGCCTAATCCTAAGCAGGTATTCAATACCTATCTATACACAAGGTGTTAATATATTTATACAGTAAATACATAAGTAAAGTGCATGTGCTGTAAAAATAGTAATAAGGAACCACCAATTTATATTAAACCCAAGATATATCCATGTCTATAGCAGGGACCAGGAATAATAAGACAAATGTCACGGATACTGGACTATAAGTCCTAGTAATGAAACCAGGTAAAAAAAAAATCAAAACTACACATATTTGGTATCGCAGCGTTCAGAATCACCCAAACTATCTATAAAAAAAAAGGATTAACCTGATTGCTAAACGACGTAGCGAGAAAAAAGTCAAAATGCCAGAATTACGTCTCATGAAACCGACCCGATCCCTGTGTGGGGTCTGCCATGCGGTACGCGACTTTCGCGCCAAAGTCGCGTTTCAATGACGCTAAAAGCGCCATTTCTCAGCCAATGAAGGTGGACGCAGAGTGTGGGCAGCGTGATGACATAGATCTCAGTCCCCACCATCTTAGAGAAGGGCATGGCAGTGATTGGCTTGCTTTCTGCCGCGTCACAGGGGCTATAAAGGGGCGTTCCCGCCAACCACCATCTTACTGCTGCTGATCTGAGCGTAGGGAGAGGTTGCTGCAGCTTCTTCAGAAGCAGGGATAGTGGTAGGCAGGGTACATAAAGCTACAAACCGCTTGTGCTGTAGCGATTTCCACTGTCCAACACCACCTTTTGTTTGCAGGGACAGTCGAAGCTACATTTTTTTTCCTCAGCGCTGTAGCTCACTGGGCTGCCCTAGAAGGCTCCCTGATAGCTGCGTTGCTGTGTGTGTACGCCGTGCGCTGTGCAAATCAACTGCTTTTTTCAAAGCACAAATCCTGTTGTTCCTTCCTTTCTGCACAGCTATCTTGTGTGTTTGTCCACACTTTTGTGTGCAGCAGTCCTTTCTATAGCTGCCTGCCATACTTTTCTGAGATTACTGCAGGGAGATAAAGATTGGCAAGTCTGCCTCTGTGCCAGTCCTGTGTGTGGCATCTGTCTCTCATTGTGTGCTACCGAAAACCACTGTGTAATACTAGGCCTTTTTTTTTTTTTTTCTAAATTCTCCCATTTAAAAAAAAAAACAATTAGTGGGAGATACAGATTGGCAAGTCTGCCTCTGTGCCAGTCCTGTGTGTGGCATCTGTCTCTCATTGTGTGCCACCGAAAACCACTGTGTAATACTTGGCCATTTATTTTTTTTGGGTGAATTCTCCCTGGAAAAAAAAATAATTAGTGGGAGATAAAGATTGGCAAGTCTGCCTCTGTGCCAGTCCTGTGTGTGGCATCTGTCTCTCATTGTGTGCCACGGAAAACCACTGTGTAATACTGGGCCTTTTTTTTTTTTTTTTTCTAAATTCTCCCTTTTAAAAAAAAAAATAATTAGTGGGAGATAAAGATTGGCAAGTCTGCCTCTGTGCCAGTCCCGTGTGTGGCATCTGTCTCTCATTGTGTGCCACGGAAAACCACTGTGTAATACTGGGCCTTTTTTTTTTTTTTTTCTAAATTCTCCCTTTTAAAAAAAAAATAATTAGTGGGAGATAAAGATTGGCAAGTCTGCCTCTGTGCCAGTCCTGTGTGTGGCATCTGTCTCTCATTGTGTGCTACCGAAAACCACTGTGTAATACTGGGCCTTTTTTTTTTTTCTAAATTGTCCCTTTTAAAAAAAAAAAATTAGTGGGAGATACAGATTGGCAAGTCTGCCTCTGTGCCAGTCCTGTGTGTGGCATCTGTCTCTCATTGTGTGCCACCGAAAACCACTGTGTAATACTTGGCCATTTATTTTTTTGAGGTAAATTCTCCCTTTTTAAAAAAAATAATTAGTGGGAGATAAAGATTGGCAAGTCTGCCTCTGTGCCAGTCCTGTGTGTGGCATCTGTCTCTCATTGTGTGCCACCAAAAACCACTGTGCAATACTGGGCCTTTTTTTTTTTTTTTTTCCAAATTCTCCCTTAAAAAAAAAAAAAAAATTAGTGGGAGATACAGATTGGCAAGTCTGCCTCTGTGCCAGTACTGTGTGTGGCATCTGTCTCTCATTGTGTGCCACCGAAAACCACTGTGTAATACTTGACCATTTATTTTTTGGGGGTAAATTCTCCCTGTAAAAAAAAAATAATTAGTGGGAGACAAAGATTGGCAAGTCTGCCTCTGTTCCAGTCCTGTGTGTGGCATCTGTCTCTCATTGTGTGCCACCGAAAACCACTGTGTAATACTTGGCCATTTATTTTTTGTGTGTAAATTCTCCCTGTAAAAAAAATAATAATTAGTGGGAGATAAAGATTGGCAAGTCTGCCTCTGTGCCAGTCCTGTGTGTGGCATCTGTCTCTCATTGTGTGCCACCGAAAACCACTGTGTAATACTGGGCCTTTTTTTTTTTCTAAATTCTCCCTTTTAAAAAAAAAAAAAAAAATTAGTGGGAGATACAGATTGGCAAGTCTGCCTCTGTGCCAGTCCTGTGTGTGGCATCTGTCTCTCATTGTGTGCCACCGAAAACCACTGTGTAATACTTGGCAATTTTTTTTGGAGGGGTAAATTCTCCCTGGAAAAAAAAAATAATTAGTGGGAGATAAAGATTGGCAAGTCTGCCTCTGTGCCAGTCCTGTGTGTGGCATCTGTCTCTCATTGTGTGCCACCGAAAACCACTGTGTAATACTGGGCCTTATTTTTTTTTTTCTAAATTCTCCCTTTTAAAAAAAAACTAATTAGTGGGAGATAAAGATTGGCAAGTCTGCCTCTGTGCCAGTCCTGTGTGTGGCATCTGTCTCTCATTGTGTGCCACCGAAAACCACTGTGCAATACTGGGCCTTTTTTTTTTTTCCAAATTCTCCCTTTAAAAAAAAAAAAATTAGTTGGAGATACAGATTGGCAAGTCTGCCTCTGTGCCAGTACTGTGTGTGGCATCTGTCTCTCATTGTGTGCCACCGAAAACCACTGTGTAATACTTGGCCATTTATTTTTTTGGGGTAAATTCTCCCTGTAAAAAAAAAATAATTAGTGGGAGACAAAGATTGGCAAGTCTGCCTCTGTGCCAGTCCTGTGTGTGGCATCTGTCTCTCATTGTGTGCCACCGAAAACCACTGTGTAATACTTGGCCATTTATTTTTTTGAGGTAAATTCTCCCTTTTTAAAAAAAATAATTAGTGGGAGATAAAGATTGGCAAGTCTGCCTCTGTGCCAGTCCTGTGTGTGGCATCTGTCTCTCATTGTGTGCCACCGAAAACCACTGTGTAATACTTGGCCATTTATTTTTTTGGGGTATATTCTCCCTGTAAAAAAAATAATAATTAGTGGGAGATAAAGATTGGCAAGTCTGCCTCTGTGCCAGTCCTGTGTGTGGCATCTGTCTCTCATTGTGTGCCACCGAAAACCACTGTGTAATACTTGGCCATTTATTTTTTGGGGTAAATTCTCCCTGTAAAAAAAAAAATAATTAGTGGGAGATAAAGATTGGCAAGTCTGCCTCTGTGCCAGTCCTGTGTGTGGCATCTGTCTCTCATTGTGTGCCACCGAAAACCACTGTGTAATACTGGGCCTTTTTTTTTTTTCTAAATTCTCCCTTTTAAAAAAAAAATAATTAGTGGGAGATAAAGATTGGCAAGTCTGCCTCTGTGCCAGTCCTGTGTGTGGCATCTGTCTCTCATTGTGTGCCACCGAAAACCACTGTGTAATACTGGGCCTTTTTTTTTTTTTTCTAAATTCTCCCTTTTAAAAAAAAAATAATTAGTGGGAGATAAAGATTGGCAAGTCTGCCTCTGTGCCAGTCCTGTGTGTGGCATCTGTCTCTCATTGTGTGCCACCGAAAACCACTGTGTAATACTTGGCCATTTATTTTTTTTGGGTAAATTCTCCCTTTTAAAAAAAATAATAATTAGTGGGAGATAAAGATTGGCAAGTCTGCCTCTGTGCCAGTCCTGTGTGTGGCATCTGTCTCTCATTGTGTGCCACCGACAACCACTGTGTAATACTTGGCCATTTATTTTTTGGGGGTAAATTCTCCCTGTAAAAAAAAAAATAATTAGTGGGAGATACAGATTGGCAAGTCTGCCTCTGTGCCAGTCCTGTGTGTGGCATCTGTCTCTCATTGTGTGCCACCAAAAACCACTGTGTAATACTGGGCCTTTTTTTTTTTGTTTCTAAATTCTCCCTTTTAAAAAAAAAATAATTAGTGGGAGATAAAGATTGGCAAGTCTGCCTCTGTGCCAGTCCTGTGTGTGGCATCTGTCTCTCATTGTGTGCCACCGAAAACCACTGTGTAATACTTGGCCATTTATTTTTTGTGTGTAAATTCTCCCTTTTAAAAAAAAAATAATTAGTGGGAGATAAAGATTGGCAAGTCTGCCTCTGTGCCAGTCCTGTGTGTGGCATCTGTCTCTCATTGTGTGCCACCGAAAACCACTGTGTAATACTTGGCCATTTATTTTTTTTGGGTAAATTCTCCCTTTTAAAAAAATATAATTAGTGGGAGATAAAGATTGGCAAGTCTGCCTCTGTGCCAGTCCTGTGTGTGGCATCTGTCTCTTTTGTGTGCCACAAAAAACCTAGTGTGTAATTTTATTTTTTTTATTTTTTTATTTTTTTTTAAATTCTCCCAGAAAAAAAAAATAAAATAGTGGGAGATTAAGATTGGCATTTCTGCTTGAGTGCTGGTCCTGTGTGTGCCATCTGTCTCAAATTATTGGGGCACAGAAAACCTAGAGTGTAACATTGGGCCTGATTTTCCTTTCAGTGTCAGGCACCTATAAAGGTATATATAAATCCTACAGAAGTTTGAGTTCACCTTATAAGTTGTTTTACAGTAACAAATACCGTTACTTTGGTTACATTTTGCAAACAATGAGGAAGTCTAGTGGAAGAGGTCGTGGCCGTGGGCGGTCATTGTCAGCTGGTAATGATGGTAGTGGTGGTGGAGCATCAGGTGGTCGTGGTAAAAGCAGTACAGCACCTAAGTCTCGAGTTGTTGAGCCAGGTTCGTTGTCTGGCTACACAAGGCCTCGAACGCTCTCTTTTCTGGGAGTAGGAAAACCACTTTTGAAGCCGGAGCAGGAGGAACAAGTATTGGCTTTCATTGCTGACTCTGCCTCTAGCTCTTTCGCCTCCTCCTCGGAAAGTGCCAAATGTCAGAGCAGTGCATCGTCAGTGGATGCTCCCGGTCAGGAACAAGTCGCTTCCTTGTGTCCTTCACCCAGAACAACAGTGAAGGATGCGTCAGTCGACAGAACAGGTTACTCCATGGAGCTCTTTACACATACCGTTCCTGGGTTAGACAGTGAAACAGTTAACAGGCCATGCCCATTCGAAGTTGAATCGGACATGGAATGTACAGATGCACAGCCACAGCCAGATTACTATGCTGTTCCTTTGACTCAGACCAGAACATTGCCCTCGCAGTGTACTGAGGCAGAATCAAACCCAGCGGAGACTATGGTGCCCCGTCACGAACGCAATACCACCGGCTTACACGGTGACACAGACGAAGTTGCACACGACATAGAAGAGGAGGTCATAGATGACCCAGTTGTTGACCCCGATTGGCAGCCATTGGGGGAACAGGGCGCAGGCGGCAGTAGTTCTGAAGTGGAGGAGGAGGAGCAGCAGCAGGCATCAACATCACAACAGGTTCCATCTGCCGGGCCCGTATCTGGCCAAAAACGCGGGGCAAAACCAAAACCAGTTGGAGGACAGCATGGCCATCCGGTTAAAGAAGCTCAGTCTGCAATGCCTGAAAAGGTATCCGATAGTAGAAAGAGTGCAGTCTGGCATTTTTTTAAACAACATCCAAATGATCAGCGCAAAGTCATCTGTCAAAAATGTTCAACTACCTTAAGCAGAGGTCAGAATCTTAAAAGTCTAAATACAAGTTGCATGCATAGACATTTATCCACCATGCATTTGCAAGCCTGGACTAACTACCAAACGTCCCTAAAGGTTGCAGCACCCTCGGCCAATGAAGCTAGTCAGCAACGCTACATCCCTTCCCTCCCTGTAAGACCACCATTTCCCGCGCCACCTGCAATATCTGTGCAGCTTTCGTCGCCAGGCCAAAGCAGTCAGGGAATCACCAGGTTAGTAGTAGGAAACACTGCATGTAGGGCACCGGCAAGAATACCATCTCCAACCGTCTCTCAGTCACCCATGTCCACTGGCACCACCGCTAGTTCCACGATCTCAAGCTCTCCAGTCCAGCTCACCCTACATGAGACTCTTGTTAGGAAAAGGAAGTACTCATCCTCGCATCCACGTACACAGGGTTTGAACGCCCACATTGCTAGACTAATCTCATTAGAGATGATGCCCTACGGGTTAGTTGAAAGCGAAGCTTTCAAAGCGCTGATGGACTACGCTGTACCACGCTACGAGCTACCCAGTCGGCACTTCTTTTCTAGAAAAGCCATCCCAGCCCTCCAACAGCATGTTAAAGACCGCATCGTCCATGCACTCAGGCAGTCTGTGACTACAAAGGTGCACCTGACAACAGATGCATGGACCAGTAGGCATGGCCAGGGACGTTACGTGTCCATCACGGCACACTGGGTGAATGTGGTGGATGCAGGGTCCACAGGGGACAGCAATATTGGGACAGTTCTGCCTAGCCCACGGTCAAGGAAAGAGTTGGCTGTAGGCTTTCGCCCCCCCTCCTCCTCTTCCTCCTCCTTCTCCTGCAGAAGCGAGAGCTCGTCCACAGACCGCAGTCGCACATCCACTCCATCCGCAGCTGCCACTGTTGCACACCAGGTGTGCCATTATGGGACAGCTAGTGGCAAGCGTCAGCAGGCTGTATTGGCAATGAAGTGTTTGGGCGACAACAGACACACCGCGGAAGTTCTGTCCGAGTTCTTGCAGAAAGAAACTCAGTCATGGCTGGGCACTGTACATCTTGAGGCAGGCAAGTTAGTGAGTGATAACGGAAGGAATTTCATGGCTGCCATAGCCCTTTCCCAACTGAAACACATTCCTTGCCTGGCTCACACCTTAAACCTGGTGGTGCAGTGCTTCCTGAAAAGTTATCCGGGGTTACCCGACCTGCTCCTCAAAGTGCACAGACTTTGCTCGCATATCCGCCGTTCGCCCGTACACTCCAGCCGTATGCAGAACTATCAGCGTTCTTTGAACCTTCCTCAGCATCGCCTAATCATCGACGTTGCAACAAGGTGGAACTCCACACTGCACATGCTTCAGAGAGTGTGCGAACAGAGGCGTGCTATTATGTATTTGTGGGAGGATACACGGGCAGGCAGTTGGATGGCAGACATGGAGTTGTCAGGTGTGCAGTGGTCGAAGCTACAAGACCTGTGTCAAGTCCTTCAGTGTTTTGAGGAATGCACACGGCTGGTTAGTGCAGACAACGCCATAATAAGCATGAGCATCCCCCTAATGCGTCTGCTGATGCAAAGTTTGACGCACATAAAGGAGCAGGCGTCTGCAGCCGAGGAAGAGGAAAGCCTTGATGACAGTCAGCCATTGTCTGGTCAGGGACGTGTAGAGGACTCGGTAGCGGGCGAAGAGGAGGAGGAGGACGAGGAGGATGATGGGGATGAGTACTTTTTTAATGAGGAAGCTTCTCCTGGGCCAACAGAAATTAGTGGCGTTGCAAGGCTGGGTTCTGTTTTTTTAAGGGAGACAAGTAACGTAGATTTGCCTGTAACTGCCCCTCAAACCAGCACAACCGCAGATTTGACAACTGGAACTTTGGCCCACATGGCGGATTATGCCTTACGTATCCTTAAAAGGGACCCACGCATTAGTAAAATGATGAGCGATGACGATTACTGGTTGGCCTGCATCCTTGACCCTCGCTATAAAGGCAAATTGCAAAATATTATGCCACATGAGAACCTCGAACAAATATTAGCAACCAAACAAGCTACTCTTGTAGACCGTTTGATTCAGGCATTCCCAGCACACAGCGCCGGTGATGGTTCTCACACAAGCTGCAGGGGGCTACAGGGCAGAGGTGTTAGAGGTGCACAGATCAGAAGTGGCGTTGGACAGAGGGGTTTTCTGACCAGGTTGTGGAGTGATTTCGCAATGACCGCAGACAGGACAGGTACTGCAGCATCTATTCAAAGTGACAGGAGACAACATTTGTCCAGTATGGTTACTAACTATTTTTCATCCCTTATCGATGTTCTCCCTCAACCATCATTCCCATTTGATTACTGGGCATCCAAATTAGACACCTGGCCTGAATTGGCAGAATATGCATTGCAGGAGCTTGCTTGCCCAGCAGCTAGTGTGCTATCAGAAAGAGTATTCAGTGCTGCTGGTTCAATATTAACCGAAAAAAGGACTCGTCTGGCTACACAAAATGTGGATGATGTCACCTTCATTAAAATGAACCACTCCTGGATTTCAAATTATTTTGCCCCACCTTTCCCGGCTGACACCTAGCTTTCCTATAAAAAGGTCTTGCTTGTGGACTGGTCTTACTGAGTGTTCCAATCTCTTAATTTGCAGCAGCTGTTTGTACAGCATACGACATGTTTACACCTCCCTCAATGGGAAAATTCCCCCCACGGGGCCGTGGTCTCGCCACTTGGTGCAAGCACCCGTTACAGTGCCATTTGTCTGAAGAGGTGGGTGTGCCCGCTTTTGGTCGACGGCACTGCCACTGGGTCCCTCATAGTACAATGAAGTGTCTCTGGCGGTGGTGGTGCGCACCCAACGTCAGACACACCATTGTAACATGAGGGGCCCTGGGACGGTACCGCCGGCCACAAGAGAGTTCCCCCCCCCCCTGTTCAAACTGTGCTCTACCACGTGCAAAATTATCTCGCACAGCTCCACCAATGTTTAGTCTATGCGCTGACATCATTCAATGCCTGGCACTGACAATACCAATTTGTTGACATCTATGATGCTAGTTAAAGTAGTCTGGGTCAGTGTCCTATATTGACACCAGTAAATACTTACTGCCAAATTACTTTGTCAGAAACTCAGCAGATGAGCCCACCCCTGTACCTAAGTATGCCACACTTTTTTTTTTGTTGTTTTGCGAGACATTAACATCTATTTTTTTTTGGTGAGTACTAACTGTGTCAGACCCTCCTTGCAATCCTCCTCCGCTGACCACAATGCTGCCTGTGTATCCATGTAACTGATTTAAAACTGCCTTGAGCCTATTTTTTGTTATTTTTGGCCTTCGTTAGCCTGTCTGCGGTCCCTCCTTGCAATACTCCTCCACTGACCACAATGCTGCCTGTGTATCCATGTAACCTATTTAAAACTGCCATGAGCCTATTTTTTGTTATTTTAGGCCTTCGTTAGCCTGTCTGCGGTCCCTCCTTGCAATACTCCTCCACTGACCACAATGCTGCCTGTGTATCCATGTAACCGATTTAAAACTGCCTTGAGCCTATTTTTATTTATTTTAGGCCTTCGTTAGCCTGTCTGCGGTCCCTCCTTGCAATACTCTTCCACTGACCACAATGCTGCCTGTGTATCCATGTAACCGATTTAAAACTGCCTTGAGCCTATTTTTTGTTATTTTAGGCCTTCATTAGCCTGTCTGCGGGCCTTCATTAGCCTGTCTGCAGTCCCTCCTTGCAATACTCCTCCACTGACCACAATGTTGCCTGTGTATCCATGTAACCGATTTAAAACTGCCTTTAGCCTATTTTTATTTATTTTAGGCCTTCGTTAGCCTGTCTGCAGTCCCTCCTTGCAATACTCCTCCACTGACCACAATGCTGCCTGTGTATCCATGTAACCGATTTAAAACTACCTTGAGCCTATTTTTATTTATTTTAGGCCTTCATTAGCCTGTCTGCGGGCCTTCATTAGCCTGTCTGCAGTCCCTCCTTGCAATACTCCTCCACTGACCACAATGTTGCCTGTGTATCCATGTAACCAATTTAAAACTGCCTTTAGCCTATTTTTATTTATTTTAGGCCATCGTTAGCCTGTCTGCAGTCCCTCCTTGCAATACTCCTCCACTGACCACAATGCTGCCTGTGTATCCATGTAACCGATTTAAAACTGCCTTGAGCCTATTTTTTGTTATTTTAGGCCTTCAATAGCCTGTCTGCGGGCCTTCATTAGCCTGTCTACAGTCCCTCCTTGCAATACTCCTCCACTGACCACAATGTTGCCTGTGTATCCATGTAACCGATTTAAAACTGCCTTTAGCCTATTTTTATTTATTTTAGGCCTTCATTAGCCTGTCTGCAGTACCTCCTTGCAATACTCCTCCACTGACCACAATGCTGCCTGTGTATCCATGTAACTGATTTAAAACTGTCTTTAGCCTATTTTTATTTATTTTAGGCCTTTGTTAGCCTGTCTGCAGTCCCTCCTTGCAATACTCCTCCACTGACCACAATGCTGCCTGTGTATCCATGTAACCTATTTAAAACTGCCTTGAGCCTATTTTTATTTATTTTAGGCCTTCGTTAGCCTGTCTGCGGTCCCTCCTTGCAATCCTCCTCCGCTGACCACACCAATGCTGCCCGTGTACCCCTGGAACCTATTTAAGAGTTCATAGAGCCTATTTATATATTTTATTTAATATTAATAAAGCCATGATGGACTACGCTGTACCACGCTACAAGCTAACCAGTCGACACTTCTTTTGCGAGAAAAGCCATCCCAACCCTCCACCAGCATGTAAAAGACCGCATTGTCCATGCACTCTGGCAATCTGTGAGTACAAAGGTGCACCTGACAACAGACGCATGGACCTGTAGGCATGGCCACGGAAGGTTACGTGTCCATTACGGCGCAATGGGTTAATGTGGTGGATGCATGGTCCACAGGGGACAGCCTACTAAGTCTGTCTGCAGTCCCTAATTCAAATTGTCCTCCACTGTCTAAATCTGAGCTTCAACCTTCTGCCTCTCCTTAAGTGTTTTTTTTTTTTTTTTAATTGGTGTTTGGGGCCTAATACCTCTGTTTGCCGCTCACTGGTGTTCTCCTCAACTGAATAAATCTGAGCTTCAACCTTCTGGCTCTCCTTCAGTGCTGTTTTGTTAAAAATTGGTGGTTAGGGCCTACTAACGGTGTCTGCCGCTCCCTGGTGTTTGTCCTCAACTGTATAAAGCTGAGCTTCAACCTTCTGGCTTTCGGCCTATAGTATCAGATATTAAACAGCATTTGGCCTTCAACTTTGGTTGCGGCCTACTAACGGTGTCTGCCGCTCCCTGGTGTTTGTCCTCAACTGTATAAAGCTGAGCTTCAACCTTCTGGCTCTCCTTAAGTGCTGTTTTGTTAAAAATTGGTGGTTAGGGCCTACTAACGGTGTCTGCCGCTCCCTGGTGTTTGTCCTCAACTGTATAAAGCTGAGCTTCAACCTTCTGGCTTTCGGCCTATAGTATCAGATATTAAACAGCATTTGGCCTTCAACTTTGGTTGCGGCCTACTAACGGTGTCTGCCGCTCCCTGGTGTTTGTCCACAACTGTATAAAGCTGAGCTTCAACCTTCTGGCTCTCATTAAGTGCTGTTTTTTTAAAAATTGGTGGTTAGGGCCTACTAACGGTGTCTGCCGCTCCCTGGTGTTTGTCCTCAACTGTATAAAGCTGAGCTTCAGTCTTTAGGCTTTTGGCCTATAGTAGCAGATATTAAACTGCATTTGGCCTACTAGTGTGGTTGGGCCCTTAAAACAGTGTCTGCTGCTCCTGGGTTTGCTACTCCACTGAACAAAGCAATGCCGCCTGTTTAGTCCTGTTACCAATTTTGAACTGCATTTAGCCTACTTTATTCTTTGGCCCTATATCTGTGTTTCCTCCTCATCATGCCCATTGCCCAGCCACTGCTAGATGAGTCTGCTGGTACATTGACCTAGACCACTACATTCCCCTTGCACTCTACACAGCCAGAATCTGACCCTGCTGAAAGTAAGGTTCCCCTTCCCGCATGTTATACCACCTTAAACAGGGACAAAGAGGAAGGTGCAGATGAAAGTGCAGGTTCCTTCATCAGGTGGGGTGGCATACTCGTTGGCGACGTCACTGGCACAGGGCCCCTCAGAGTACGCAAAAGTGTCGCTGCTGGTGGGAGGCGCCCCCGCCGTGCAAACACACCGCTGTAGTTTGAGGGGCCCTGTGCCAGTGCCAATGCCAACGAGTGGCCCCCCCCTGCTTGCTTAGGATCACAGCACTTGCAAACTTGACATACTTACCTCTCCCTGCTCCACCGCCGTGACGTAGTCCACGTTTCCTGGGCCCACTAAAACCTTGAACCAGCCCTACCCCCCACAACTTTTGCCAAATGACCCCCAATTTCCAATGCCCAACTATTATTATAAAGTTAATTAAGATTGACAAGCTTCAAAAACAAGAATGGATGTTTTTGGCATTAAAATGGGCACTGTAGGTGTTTTCCTGGCCTCCTCTCACTGTCCACTATGCTTCCCCATTGACTTGCATTGGGTTTCGTGTTTCGGTCGATCCCCGACTTTTAGCGATAATCGGCCGACTGCACTCGACTCTGGACAAAGTCGGGTTTCGCAAAACCCGACTCGATCTTAAAAAAATGAAAGTCGCTCAACCCTAGTCGCCACGACATTGCATTAAAACCAATAAGGGGCAATCAAAAGATCGTATCTGCACCAAAATTGTATTATTAAAAACGTCAGCTCTGCGCACCAAAAATAAGCGCTCACCCAACCCAAGATCTCGAAAAGTGGAGACGTGTAAGTAATGGAAAATGGCACACTTTTTTTAACAAAGTTTTTTTTTTCACCACTTAGATATAAAAGAACCTATCCAGGTTTGGTGTCTATGAACTCAATAATGACTTGGAGAATCAAAATGCCAGGTCAGTTTTAGCATTTAGTGAACATAGTAAAAAAGCAAAACAAAAAACAAGTGTGGGATTGCAATTTTTTTTTTTTTGCAATTTCACTGCACTTGGAATTTTATCCCATTTTCCAGTACATGATATGTTAAAACCAATGGTGTTGTTCAAAAAAACAACTCGTCTCGCAAAAAAGCAAGCCCTCATATGGCCATATTGATGGAAAAATAAAGTTATGGCTTTTGGAAGAAGGGGAGCCAAAAAAGAAAACGCAAAACCGAAAATACCTCTGGACATGAAGGGGTTAAATATAAATATTTATAATGTAACTAGACCAACGCATCGGGTATTATAGAATATGCATGTCCACGTAGTATATTGCCCAGCCACGTAGTATATTGCCCAGTCACGTAGTATATTGCTCAGCCACGTAGTATATTACCCAGTCACGTAGTATATTGCCCAGCCACATAGTATATTGCCCAGTTACGTAGTATATTGCCCAGTGACTTAGTATATTCCCCAGCCATGTAGTATATTGCCCAGTTACGTAGTATATTGCCCAGTGACGTAGTATATTCCCCAGCCACGTAGTATATTGCCCAGTTACGTAGTATATTGCCCAGTGACGTAGTATACAGCACAGAGCCACGTAGTATATTGGCCAGCGACGTAGTATACAGCATAGAGCTACGTAGTATATTGCCCAGCCACGTAGTATATTGGCCAGTCACGTAGTATATTGCCCAGCTACGTAGTATATTGCCCAGTTACGTAGTATATTGCCCAGTGACTTAGTATATTCCCCAGCCATGTAGTATATTGCCCAGTTACGTAGTATATTGCCCAGTGACGTAGTATATTCCCCAGCCACGTAGTATATTGGCCAGTCACGTAGTATATTGCTCAGTGACGTAGTATACAGCACAGAGCCACGTAGTATATTGCCCAGCCACGTAGTATACAGCACAGAGCTACGTAGTATATTGCCCAGCCACGTAGTATATTGGCCAGTCACGTAGTATATTGCCCAGCTACGTAGTATATTGCCCAGCCACGTATATGTCCCAGGTTAAAAAATAAAAAATAAACATATACTCACCTTCCGAGGGCCTCTTGTAGTCCTGTTGCCAGTGCGCAGTGCACGCGGCAGCTTCCGGTCCCAGGGTTGGTATGAGCGCAGGACCTGTGATGACGTCGCGGTCACATGACTGTGACGTCATGGCAGGTCCTTCTCGTGATGGCGCGCAGGACCTGTGAAGACGTCGCGGTCACATGACCATGACTGTTGTGATTCGGTTCGTGGGCTCCCCCGGTGGTCTCTTGTGGTACTGGTGTCCTGCAAGCTTTGCCTTCAGTTCACCTGTTCCTATCAGGATGTGGGAGTATCCTATTTAACCTTGCTCCTCAGTCATTCTAATGCTGGCCATCAATGTATCCAGAGTGATTCTGTTGCATGTTCCTGCTCCCAGTTTTCTGCTCAGCTAAGTTGGACACTTTAGTCCTTAAGTCTATTTTTGTATGTTTTGTCCAGTTTGCACTTATGTGAATCTCTGCAGCTGGAAGCTCTTGTTGGGCTGAAATTACCACTCCAGTGGCATGAGTTGTCACATGAGTTAAGGTAATTTCAGGATGGTGTTTTGAAGGGTTTTGCAGCTGACCGCGAAGTCCTCTGTTGTATCTTTCTGCTATTTAGTTAGCGGGCCTCTCTGTGCTAAATCTGCTTTCATACTACGTGTGTCTTTTCATCTGCTCTCACCGTTATTATATGTGGGGGGCTGCTATCTCCTGTGGGGACATTCTCTGGAGGCAAGCCAGGACTGTGTTTTCTTCTACCAGGGGTAGTTAGTTCTCCGGCTGGCGCGCGGCATCTAGAGACAACGCAGGAATGCCCCCTGGCTACTTCTAGTGTGGTGTGTAGGTTTAGCATCGCGGTCAGCTCTAGTTTCCATCACCCGAGAGCTTGTCCGTTTATTCTATGCTTCTGATGTTTCCTTGCCATTGGAAACCACAACAGTATGGCCAGCCCAAATGTTTAATCTATAGGCTGAAGCAGGAGAGAAAAGGAACTGTGTGAAACCTTTTTTTTTTTTTTTTTTTTCCTTCCTCTGAAGTTGCATTCCAGCTCTAATTGCAGTCTCCTGTTTTCCTCTCCTCTTAACCCCTGAATGGCTCAGACTTTATCTGTTGAAATATGGATCCCCAGAGTCTGGCTACCAATTTGAATAATCTTGCCTCTAAAGTTCAGAATATACAAGATTTTTTGTTACATGCTCCTCGGTCTGAACCTAAAATTCCTATACCGGAGTTTTTTTCTGGAGATCGATCTTGTTTTCTAAATTTTAAATACAATTGTAAATTGTTTCTTTCACTGAGATCTCATTCTGCTGGAGATCCTGCCCAGCAAGTAAAAATTGTTATTTCTTTACTGCGGGGTGACCCCCAAAATTGGGCATTTTCATTGGCACCAGGGGATCCTGCGTTGCTCAATGTGGATGCGTTTTTTCTGGCTTTGGGGTTGCTTTATGAGGAACCAAATTTGGAGATTCAGGCTGAGAAAGCCCTAATAGCCCTCTCTCAGGGGCAAGATGAAGCCGAAATATATTGCCAAAAATTTCGAAAATGGTCTGTGCTTACTCAGTGGAATGAGTGCGCTCTGGCGGCAATTTTCAGAGAAGGTCTCTCTGATGCTGTAAAAGACGTCATGGTGGGGTTTCCTGCGCCTACTGGTCTGAATGAGTCCATGACAATGGCAATTCAGATTGATCGGCGTTTACGGGAACGCAAACCTGTGCACCAGTTGGCGGTGTCTTCTGAAGAGGCACCACAGAGTATGCAATGTGATAGCTTTCTGTCCAGAAGCGAACGACAGATTTACAGGCGCAAAAATCATTTGTGCTTCTATTGTGGAAATTCTACTCATGTTATATCAGCATGCTCTAAACGAACAAAGAAAGTTGATAAATCCTCTGCTATTGGCACTTTGCAGTCCAAGTTTATTTTGTCTGTAACTCTAATTTGTTCGTTATCTTCTATTGTTGCGGATGCGTATGTGGATTCTGGCGCCGCTTTGAGTCTTATTGGATTGGTCCTTTGCCAGGCGCTGTGGGTTTGATCTAGAGCCTCTGGAAGTTCCTATACCTTTAAAGGGTATTGATTCTACACCATTGGCTAGTAATAAACCACAATACTGGACACAAGTGACTATGCGTATGACTCCAGACCATCAAGAGGTGATTCGCTTCCTTGTACTGTATAATCTACATGATGTGTTGGTGCTGGGATTGCCATGGCTGCAAACTCATAACCCAGTCCTTGACTGGAAAACAATGTCTGTACTAAGCTGGGGATGTCAGGGAAATCATGGGGACACACCTTTGGTCTCCATTGCTTCATCTATTCCCTCTGAAATTCCTGAGTTTTTGTCTGATTATCGTGAGGTTTTTGAGGAATCTACTCTTAATTCTCTTCCTCCTCACAGAGATTGCGATTGCGCCATAGATTTGATCCCTGGCAGTAAATTTCCTAAGGGTCGTCTATTCAATCTGTCTGTACCTGAACATGCTGCCATGCGAGAGTATATTAGGGAGTCCTTGGAAAAGGGACATATTCGTCCTTCTTCGTCTCCTCTTGGAGCGGGGTTCTTTTTCGTAGCTAAAAGTGATGGTTCTTTGAGACCTTGTATTGATTATAGACTCTTGAATAAGATCACAGTCAAGTATCAATATCCTTTGCCATTGCTGACAGATTTATTTGCTCGCATTGAGGGGGCGAAGTGGTTCTCTAAGATTGATCTTCGCGGTGCGTATAATTTGGTGCGAATTAAGCAGGGGGATGAGTGGAAAACCGCATTTAATACGCCCGAGGGCCATTTTGAGTATTTGGTGATGCCTTTTGGTCTGTCAAATGCCCCTTCGGTCTTTCAGTCTTTTATGCACAATATTTTCCGTGAATATCTGGATAAATTTATGATTGTGTATTTGGAAGATATCTTGATTTTTTCGGATGACTGGGAATCTCATGTTCAACAAGTTAGGAGGGTTTTTCAGGTTTTGCGGACCAATTCTCTGTTTGTTAAAGGTTCAAAGTGTGTTTTTGGGGTTCAGAAGATTTCTTTTTTGGGGTACATTTTTTCCCCCTCTTCTATTGAGATGGATCCTGTGAAGGTTCGGGCTATTTGTGACTGGACGCAACCGACTTCTCTTAGGGGCCTTCAGAAATTTTTGGGCTTTGCTAACTTTTATCGTCGATTCATAACTGGTTTTTCTAGCGTTGTCAGGCCTTTGACTGATTTGACTAAAAAGGGTGCTGATGTTGCAGATTGGTCTCCTGCTGCTGTGGAGGCTTTTCGGGAGCTTAAGCGCCGTTTTTCTTCTGCTCCGGTGTTGTGCCAGCCTGATGTTTCTCTTCCTTTTCAGGTGGAAGTTGATGCTTCCGAGATCGGAGCGGGGGCGGTTTTGTCGCAGAAAAGTTCAGATTGTTCAGTGATGAGACCTTGTGCGTTCTTTTCTCGAAAATTTTCGCCCGCCGAGCGAAATTATGACGTCGGTAATCGGGAGCTTTTGGCGATGAAGTGGGCATTCGAGGAGTGGCGTCATTGGCTTGAGGGTGCTAAACATCAGGTGGTGGTCTTGACTGATCACAAAAATTTGATTTATCTTGAGTCGGCCAGACGTCTGAATCCTAGACAGGCGCGCTGGTCATTGTTTTTCTCCCGGTTTAATTTTGTGGTTTCGTATCTGCCAGGTACTAAGAATGTGAAGGCGGATGCCCTTTCTAGGAGTTTTGAACCTGATTCCCCTGGTGATTCTAAACCTACGGGTATACTTAAGGATGGGGTGATATTGTCTGCTGTCTTCCCAGACCTGCGACGTGCTTTACAAGAGTTTCAGGCGGATCGGCCTGATCGTTGTCCGCCTGGTAGATTGTTTGTGCCGGATGAGTGGACCAATAGAGTCATCTCGGAGGTTCATTCTTCTGCGTTGGCAGGTCATCCGGGAATTTTTGGTACCAGAGATTTGGTGGCTAGGTCCTTCTGGTGGCCTTCCCTGTCTCGGGACGTGCGTACTTTTGTGCAGTCTTGCGATGTTTGTGCTCGGGCCAAGCCTTGTTGTTCTCGGGCTAGTGGATTATTGTTGCCCTTGCCTGTTCCTAAGAGGCCTTGGACACACATCTCTATGGATTTTATTTCTGATCTCCCTGTTTCTCAGAAGATGTCCGTCATTTGGGTGGTGTGTGACCGCTTTTCTAAGATGGTTCATTTGGTGCCCTTGCCCAAGCTGCCTTCCTCATCTGAGTTGGTGCCCCTGTTTTTTCAGAATGTGGTTCGGCTGCATGGTATTCCGGAGAATATCGTTTCCGACAGGGGATCCCAGTTTGTGTCCAGATTTTGGCGGGCATTTTGTGCCAGGATGGGCATTGATTTGTCTTTTTCGTCTGCATTTCATCCCCAGACAAATGGCCAGACGGAACGTACTAATCAGACCTTGGAGACTTATTTGAGGTGTTTCGTGTCTGCTGATCAGGATGACTGGGTCTCCTTTTTGCCGTTGGCTGAGTTTGCCCTTAATAATCGGGCCAGTTCTGCCACTTTGGTCTCCCCTTTCTTTTGCAATTCAGGGTTCCATCCTCGTTTTTCATCTGGTCAGGTGGAGTCTTCGGATTGTCCTGGAGTGGATACCATGGTGGATAGGTTGCATCGTATTTGGGGGCAGGTGGTGGACAATTTGGAGTTGTCCCAGGAGAAGACTCAACGTTTTGCTAATCGCCATCATCGTGTTGGTCCTCGTCTTCGTGTTGGGGACTTGGTGTGGTTGTCCTCCCGTTTTGTCCCTATGAGGGTCTCTTCTCCTAAGTTTAAGCCTCGGTTCATCGGTCCTTATAAGATTTTGGAAATTCTTAACCCTGTGTCTTTTCGTTTGGACCTCCCAGCATCCTTTGCTATCCATAATGTCTTCCATCGGTCATTATTGCGGAGGTATGAGGTACCACTGGTGCCTTCTGTTGAGCCTCCTGCTCCTGTGCTGGTTGAGGGTGAATTGGAGTACGTGGTGGAGAAAATCTTGGACTCCCGTGTTTCCAGACGGAGACTTCAATATCTGGTGAAATGGAAGGGCTACGGTCAAGAGGATAATTCTTGGGTTACAGCTTCTGATGTTCATGCTTCTGATTTGGTCCGTGCCTTTCATAGGGCTCATCCAGATCGCCCTGGTGGTTCTGGTGAGGGTTCGGTGCCCCCTCCTTAAGGGGGGGGTACTGTTGTGATTCGGTTCGTGGGCTCCCCCGGTGGTCTCTTGTGGTACTGGTGTCCTGCAAGCTTTGCCTTCAGTTCACCTGTTCCTATCAGGATGTGGGAGTATCCAATTTAACCTTGCTCCTCAGTCATTCTAATGCTGGCCATCAATGTATCCAGAGTGATTCTGTTGCATGTTCCTGCTCCCAGTTTTCTGCTCAGCTAAGTTGGACACTTTAGTCCTTAAGTCTATTTTTGTATGTTTTGTCCAGTTTGCACTTATGTGAATCTCTGCAGCTGGAAGCTCTTGTTGGGCTGAAATTACCACTCCAGTGGCATGAGTTGTCACATGAGTTAAGGTAATTTCAGGATGGTGTGTTGAAGGGTTTTGCAGCTGACCGCGAAGTCCTCTGTTGTATCTTTCTGCTATTTAGTTAGCGGGCCTCTCTGTGCTAAATCTGCTTTCATACTACGTGTGTCTTTTCATCTGCTCTCACCGTTATTATATGTGGGGGGCTGCTATCTCCTGTGGGGACATTCTCTGGAGGCAAGCCAGGACTGTGTTTTCTTCTACCAGGGGTAGTTAGTTCTCCGGCTGGCGCGCGGCATCTAGAGACAACGCAGGAATGCCCCCTGGCTACTTCTAGTGTGGTGTGTAGGTTTAGCATCGCGGTCAGCTCTAGTTTCCATCACCCGAGAGCTTGTCCGTTTATTCTATGCTTCTGATGTTTCCTTGCCATTGGAAACCACAACACATGACGTCATGGTAGGTCCTTCTCGCATAGCATCCTTAGCACCGGAACCTGCAGGCGCGAGCGCATCGTCCGACTACGAAAGGTGAGAATAGCAGGGGGTTTTTTATTATCATTTTTAACATTAGATCTTTTTACTATTAATGCTGCATAGGCAGCATCAATAGTAAAAACTTGGTCACACAGGGTTTATAGCGGCAGTAACGGAGTGCGTAACCCGCGGCATAACTCGGTCCGTTACCGCTGGCATTAACCCTGTGTGAGCGGTGACTGACTGGAGGGGAGTATGCGGGCGCCGGGCACTGACTGCAGGGGAGTAGGGAGGGACTAATCGGACTATGCCCGTCGCTGATTGGTCGCAGGAGCCATGACAGGCAGCTGGCGAGACCAATCAGCGATGCGGGATTTCCGTGACATAAGTTGCCGACAGAAAGACGGAAGTACCCCTTAGACAATTATATATATAGATCTATCTCTGTGATCATCAAGTCACTTGTACTGAATACAGCAATGGCAAAGTGTTGTGAATTCCGTTCTCGGACTCCCTCCTGTGGTCATGAATGGTACTTTGGTTAGTTCTGCTCTTGGACTCCCTCTGGTGGCTTCGAGCGGAACTGCTGGTCACTGAGGTTGGCTTATCAGCTGCTCTCGTTTATTGCTATGCTGGCTTCCCTATTTAACTCCACTCAGATCGTTACTTCATGCCAGCTGTCAATGTTTCAGTATTGGTTCAGATCTCTCTTGGACTTCTCTGAGGACCTGTCTACTCCAGCAGAAGCTAAGTCTTTGCTAGTTCATTTGTTGTTACTGCTTCCTGAATATATTTCTTAGTACTGCTAATTTCTAGTCCAGCTTGCTATCATGATATTCCTTTGCTAGCTGGAAGCTCTGGGGTTGCAGAGTGGCACCTCCACACCGTGAGTCGGTGTGGGGAGTCTTTTTGCTTACTCTGCGAGGTTTTTTGTAGTCTTTTGTGCTGACCGCATAGTTCCCTTTTCTATCCTCTGACTATTTAGTGAAATCTGGCCTCCTTTGCTAAAACCTGTTTCATTCCTGTGTTTGTGACTTTCCTCTTAACTCACAGTCAATATATGTGGGGGTCTGCCTTTACCTTTGGGGAATTTCTCTGAGGCAAGGTAAGGCTTCTATTTCTATCTTTAGGTGTAGTTAGCTCTTAGGCTGTGAAGAGGCGTCTAGGGAGAGTTAGGTACGCTCCACGGCTATTTCTAGTGTGTGTGATAGGAGTAGGGTTTGCGGTCAGCAGAGTTCCCACTTCCCCAGAGCTAGTCCCGATTTTGAGTTTACTCATCAGGTCATTCCGGGTGCTCCTAACCACCAGGTCCATAACAGTACAGCTGGCCATAAAGTGTTAATGCATCTCAAAAGAGGGATAAGAGAAGTTCTGAACCCATTTTTTTTTCTTTGCAGTGTGTTTTGTCTCTCTTTTCCCCTTAACCTCTGGGTGGTTCAGGACTTAGGTGTAGATATGGATATTCAAGGTCTGTCCTCTTGTGTGGATCATCTCACTGCAAGGGTACAAAGCATTCAAGATTATGTAGTTCAGAATCCGATGTTAGAGCCTAGAATTCCAATTCCTGATTTGTTTTCTGGGGATAGATCTAAGTTTCTGAATTTCAAAAATAATTGTAAACTGTTTCTTGCTTTGAAACCCCGCTCCTCTGGTGACCCCATTCAGCAAGTAAAAATTATTATTTCTTTGTTGCGTGGCGACCCTCAAGACTGGGCATTCTCCCTTGCGCCAGGAGTGTTATGACCCCAGTGGACAGGGTCTCAGAGGAACGTGTAAGTATGCAAGATACAAAAATCCAGCTCATAGGGCTGTGGTAACTGGGTTGACCAAATAGCTACTCCTAACGCCAACACTAGAAGTAGCCGGGGATCATGCCTACGGTGATCGCTAGATGACTCGCGCCAGCCGGAGAATCTAACTACCCCTAGGAGAAGAAAACAAAGACCTCTCTTGCCTCCAGAGAAAGGGACCCCAAAGCAAGATACAAGCCCCCCACAAATAATAACGGTGAGGTAAGAGGAAATGACAAACACAGAAATGAACCAGGTTCAGCAAAGAGAGGCCAGCTTACTAATAGCAGAATATAGCAAGATAACTTATCTGGTCAACAAAAACCCTATAAAAATCCACGCTGGAGATTCAAGAACCCCCGAACCGTCTAACGGTCCAGGGGGAGAACACCAGCCCCCTAGAGCTTCCAGCAAAGGTCAGGATACAGATAGGAACAAGCTGGACAAAAATACCAAACAAAACAAAAGCAAAAAGCAAAGAAGCAGACTTAGCTTGAAAAACAGGAACCAGGATCAGAGGACAAGAGCACAACAGATTAGCTCTGATTTCAACGATGCCAGGCATTGAACTGAAGGTCCAGGGAGCTTATATAGCAACGCCCCTGAACTAACGGCCCAGGTGAGGATATAGAAAAAGACAGACGCTCCAGAGTCAAATCACTAATGACCACTAGAGGGAGCAAAAAGCAAAATCACAACAGTACCCCCCCCTTAGTGAGGGGTCACCGAACCCTCACCACGACCACCAGGGCGATCAGGATGAGCGGCGTGAAAGGCACGAACTAAATCGGCCGCATGAACATCAGAGGCGACCACCCAGGAATTATCTTCCTGACCATAGCCCTTCCACTTGACCAGGTACTGAAGCCTCCGCCTGGAGAGACGAGAATCCAAGATCTTCTCCACCACGTACTCCAACTCGCCCTCAACCAACACCGGAGCAGGAGGCTCAGCAGAAGGAACCACAGGCACAACGTACCGCCGCAACAAGGACCTATGAAAGACGTTGTGGATAGCAAACGACACAGGAAGATCCAGGCGAAAGGATACAGGATTAAGAATTTCCAATATCTTGTAAGGACCAATAAAACGAGGTTTAAATTTGGGAGAGGAAACCTTCATAGGAACAAAGCGGGAAGAAAGCCACACCAAATCCCCAACACGTAGTCGGGGACCCACACCGCGGCGGCGGTTGGCAAAGCGCTGAGCCCTCTCCTGTGACAACTTCAAGTTGTCCACCACAAGATTCCAGATCCGCTGCAACCTATCCACCACAGAATCCACCCCAGGGCAGTCAGAAGGTTCCACATGACCCGAAGAAAAACGAGGGTGGAAACCAGAGTTGCAGAAAAACGGCGAAACCAAGGTGGCGGAACTAGCCCGATTATTAAGGGCAAACTCAGCTAACGGCAAGAAGGTCACCCAATCGTACTGATCAGCAGAGACAAAACACCTCAAATAAGCCTCCAAAGTCTGATTAGTTCGCTCCGTCTGTCCATTAGTCTGAGGATGGAAAGCAGACGAAAACGACAAGTCAATGCCCATCCTACTACAAAAGGATCGCCAGAATCTGGAAACGAACTGGGATCCTCTGTCTGACACAATATTCTCAGGGATGCCGTGCAAACGAACCACGTTCTGGAAAAACACAGGAACCAGATCGGAAGAGGAAGGCAGCTTAGGCAAAGGAACCAAATGGACCATCTTGGAGAAGCGATCACATATCACCCAGATAACAGACATGCCCTGAGACACCGGAAGATCAGAAATGAAATCCATGGAGATATGTGTCCAAGGTCTCTTAGGGACAGGCAAGGGCAAGAGCAACCCGCTGGCACGAGAACAGCAAGGCTTAGCTCGAGCACAAGTCCCACAGGACTGTACAAATGACCGCACATCCCTAGACAAGGAAGGCCACCAAAAGGATCTGGCCACCAGATCTCTGGTGCCAAAAATTCCTGGGTGACCTGCCAACACCGAGGAATGAACCTCGGAAATGACTCTGCTGGTCCACTTATCAGGCACAAACAGTCTGTCAGGTGGACAAGAATCAGGCCTATCAGCCTGAAATCTCTGCAACACACGTCGCAGATCTGGAGAAATAGCTGACAAGATAATACCATCCTTAAGAATACCAACAGGTTCAGCGACTCCAGGAGCATCAGGCACAAAGCTCCTGGAAAGAGCATCGGCCTTCACATTCTTTGAACCTGGTAAATACGAGACAACAAAGTCAAAACGGGAGAAAAACAATGACCAGCGGGCCTGTCTAGGATTCAGGCGTTTAGCAGACTCGAGATACATCAGATTTTTGTGATCAGTCAAGACCACCACACGATGCTTAGCACCCTCGAGCCAATGACGCCACTCCTCAAATACCCATTTCATGGCCAACAACTCCCGATTGCCCACATCATAATTTCGCTCCGCAGGCGAAAACTTCCTAGAGAAAAAGGCGCAAGGTCTCATAACAGAGCAACCAGGGCCTCTCTGCGACAAAACGGCCCCTGCTCCAATCTCTGAAGCATCCACCTCAACTTGAAAGGGAAGCGAGACATCAGGCTGGCACAAAACAGGCGCCGAAGTAAACCGACGTTTCAACTCCTGGAAAGCCTCCACGGCAGCAGGAGCCCAATTAACCACCTCGGAGCCCTTCTTGGTCATATCCGTCAAAGGTTTCACAATGCTAGAAAAGTTAGCGATAAAACGACGGTAGAAGTTAGCGAAACCCAAGAACTTCTGAAGACTCTTAACTGACGAGGGCTGAGTCCAATCAAGAATAGCTCGGACCTTGACTGGGTCCATCTCCACAGCAGAAGGGGAAAAAATGAACCCCAAAAAGGGAACCTTCTGTACACCAAAAAGACACTTTGAGCCCTTGACAAACAAAGAATTTTCTCGCAAAATTTTAAAGACCATCCTGACCTGCTCCACATGCGAGTCCCAATTATCAGAAAAAAACAGAATATCATCCAGATAAACGATCAGAAATTTATCCAGATAGTTCCGGAAAATGTCATGCATAAAGGACTGAAAAACTGAAGGGGCATTAGAGAGCCCAAAAGGCATCACCAAGTACTCAAAATGACCTTCGGGCGTATTGAATGCGGTTTTCCATTCATCCCCTTGCTTAATGCGCACAAGGTTGTACGCACCACGAAGGTCTATCTTGGTAAACCACTTGGCACCTTTAATCCGGGCAAACAAGTCAGACAACAGCGGCAAAGGATACTGAAATTTGACAGTGATCTTATTTAAAAGCCGATAGTCAATACAAGGCCTCAAAGATCCGTCCTTTTTAGCCACAAAAAAGAATCCCACACCAAGAGGGGAAGAAGACGGACGGATGTGTCCTTTCTCCAGAGACTCCTTGATATATGAACACATAGCGGTATGTTCAGGTATCGACAGATTAAACAGTCTTCCCTTAGGAAATTTACTGCCTGGAATCAAATCTATTGCACAGTCACATTCCCTATGAGGAGGCAATGCACTGGACCTGGACTCGCTAAAGACATCCTGATAATCAGACAAGTACTCCGGAACTTCCGAAGGCGTAGAAGAAGCAATAGACACAGGCAGGGAATCCTCATGAATACCACGACAGCCCCAACTAGACACTGACATAGCCTTCCAGTCAAGGACTGGATTATGGGTCTGTAACCATGGCAGCCCCAAAACAACCAAATCATGCATTTTATGTAGAACGAGAAAACGTATCACCTCGCGGTGTTCAGGAGTCATGCACATGGTAACCTGTGTCCAATACTGCGGCTTATTTTCTGCCAATGGCGTAGCATCAATACCCCTAAGAGGGATAGGATTTTCTAATGGTTCAAGAATAAAACCACAGCGCTTAGCAAATGAGAGATCCATAAGACTCAGGGCAGCACCTGAATCTACAAACGCCATGACAGGATAAGATGACAGTGAGCAAATCAAAGTTACAGACAGAATAAACTTAGGATGCAAATTACCAACGGTGACAGGACTAACAACCTTAGATATACGTTTAGAGCATGCTGAGATAACATGTGTAGAATCACCACAGTAGTAGCACAAGCCATTCCGGCGTCTATGAATTTTCCTCTCATTTCTAGTCAGGATTCTATCACATTGCATCAAATCAGGTGTCCGTTCAGACAACACCATGAGGGAATTTGCGGTTTTTCTATCACATTGCATCACATCAGGTGTCTGTTCAGACAACAACATGAGGGAATTTGCGGTTTTGCGCTCCCGCAACCGCCGGTCAATTTGAATAGCCAGGGACATGGTATCATTCAGACCTGTGGGAATGGGAAAACCCACCATAACATTCTTAATGGCCTCAGAAAGGCCATTTCTAAAATTAGCGGCCAGTGCACACTCGTTCCAATGTGTCAGCACGGACCATTTCCGAAATTTTTGGCAATACACCTCAGCCTCGTCCTGGCCCTGAGACATAGCCAGCAAGGCTTTCTCTGCCTGAATCTCAAGATTGGGTTCCTCATAAAGTAAACCGAGCGCCAGAAAAAACGCATCAATATCAGCCAATGCCGGATCTCCTGGCGCCAACGAAAAAGCCCAATCCTGAGGGTCACCCCGTAAGAATGAAATAACAATTTTTACTTGTTGAGCAGAGTCTCCAGACGAACAAGGTTTCAGGGACAAAAATAATTTACAATTATTCCTGAAATTCCTAAACTTAAATCGGTCTCCTGAAAACAGTTCAGGAATCGGAATCTTGGGTTCAGACCTAGGATTTCTGGTAACATAATCTTGTATACCCTGCACACGAGCGGCAAGCTGGTCCACACTTGTAATCAAGGTCTGGACATTCATGTCTGCAGCAAGCTTAAGCCACTCTGAGGTAAAGGGGAAAAGAAAAAAAAAAATGAGAGAGGGAAAAAAAAAACTCAAAATTTTCTTTCTTATAATCCCACTTCTGCAATGCATTAAACATTTAATACTGGCCTGGCATACTGTTATGACCCCAGTGGACAGGGTCTCAGAGGAACGTGTAAGTATGCAAGATACAAAAATCCAGCTCATAGGGCTGTGGTAACTGGGTTGACCAAATAGCTACTCCTAACGCCAACACTAGAAGTAGCCGGGGATCATGCCTACGGTGATCGCTAGATGACTCGCGCCAGCCGGAGAATCTAATTACCCCTAGGAGAAGAAAACAAAGACCTCTCTTGCCTCCAGAGAAAGGGACCCCAAAGCAAGATACAAGCCCCCCACAAATAATAACGGTGAGGTAAGAGGAAATGACAAACACAGAAATGAACCAGGTTCAGCAAAGAGAGGCCAGCTTACTAATAGCAGAATATAGCAAGATAACTTATCTGGTCAACAAAAACCCTATAAAAATCCACGCTGGAGATTCAAGAACCCCCGAACCGTCTAACGGTCCGGGGGGAGAACACCAGCCCCCTAGAGCTTCCAGCAAAGGTCAGGATACAGATAGGAACAAGCTGGACAAAAACACCAAACAAAACAAAAGCAAAAAGCAAAGAAGCAGACTTAGCTTGAAAAACAGGAACCAGGATCAGAGGACAAGAGCACAACAGATTAGCTCTGATTTCAACGATGCCAGGCATTGAACTGAAGGTCCAGGGAGCTTATATAGCAACGCCCCTGAACTAACGGCCCAGGTGAGGATATAGAAAAAGACAGACGCTCCAGAGTCAAATCACTAATGACCACTAGAGGGAGCAAAAAGCAAAATCACAACACAGGAGATCCTGCATTGCTTAATGTAGATGCGTTTTTTCTGGCGCTTGGATTGCTTTATGACAAACCGAATTCAGTGGATCAGGCAGAGAAAATCTTGCTAGCTTTGTGTCAGGGTCAGGATGAAGTGGAGATATAATGTCAGAAGTTTAGAAAATGGTCTGTGCTTACTCAATGGAATGAGTGTGCACTGGCAGCAATTTTTAGAAAGGGTCTTTCTGAAGCCCTTAAGGATGTTATGGTGGGATTTCCCACGCCTGCTGGTCTGAATGAATCAATGTCCTTGGCCATCCAAATTGATCGGCGTTTGCGCGAGCGCAAAATTGTGCACCATTTGGCGGTGTCCTCTGAGCAGAGGCCTGAGCCTATGCAATGTGATAGAACTTTGACCAGAACTGAACGGCAAGAACACAGACATCAGAATAGGCTGTGTTTTTACTGTGGTGACCCCACTCATGCTATCTGTTATGGACCTGGTGGTTAGGTGCACCAGGAATGACCTGATAGTTAAACACGGAATCGGGACGAGCTCTAGGGAAATGGGAACTCTGCTGACCGCAAACCCTACTCCTATCAACACAACTAGAAATAGCCGTGGAGCGTGCCTGACTCTGCCTAGACGCCTCTTCACAGCCTAAGAGCTAACTACCCCTAAAGAAAGGAAACAAAGCCTCACTTGCCTCAGAGAAATTTCCACAAAGGTAAAAGCAGCCCCCCACAAGTATTGACTGTGAGTTAAGAGGAAATCACAAACACAGGATGAAATAGGCTTTAGCAAAGAGAGGCCAGTCTAACTAAACAGATTGAGGATAGAAAAGGGATCTTTGCGGTCAACACAACAAACTACAAAAACCACGCAGAGTGTGCAAAAAATACCCCCGCACCGACTCACAGTGCGGTGGTGCCACTCTGCACCCCCAGAGCTTCCAGCTAGCCAGGCAGTTTCATGATAGCAAGCTGGACTAGAACTTAGCAAGAAAAACCATAAGTAACAAATGAACAAGCCAGAACTTAGCTTTTGCTGGAGTAGACAGGTCCTTAGAAAGATCCAGGAGAGATCTGAACCAGTACTAGAACATTGACAGCTGGCATGGAGTAACGATCTGAGTGGAGTTAAATAGAGAATCCTAGCCTAGCCCTAAATGAGGGCAGCTGGGGAAGGAATCTCAGAACCAGCAGCTCCCCTCACAGCCACCAGAGGGAGTCCAAGGACAGAACTCACCGAAGTACTATTCATGACCACAGGAGGGAGTTCGAGAACGGAATTCACAACAGCTATCTCTGATTGCCCTAAGCGCACTAAGCGGTTCGCTAAGTCTGTCACCATTGGTACTGTACAGCCTAAATTTCTTTTGTCTGTTACTCTGATTTGCTCTTTGTCATCCTACTCGATTATGGCATTTGTGGATTCGGGCGCTGCCCTGAATTTGATGGACTTGGAGTTTGCCAGGCGCTGTGGTTTTTTCTTGGAGCCTTTGCAGTATCCTATTCCATTAAGGGGAATTGATGCCACGCCTTTGGCCAAGAATAAACCTCAGTACTGGACTCAGTTGACCATGTGCATGGCTCCTGCACATCAGGAAGATATTCGCTTTTTGGTGTTGCATAATTTGCATGATGTGGTCGTGTTGGGTTTGCCATGGCTACAGGTTCATAATCCAGTATTGGATTGGAAATCAATGTCTGTGTCTAGTTGGGGTTGTCAAGGGGTACATGGCGATGTTCCGTTGGTGTCAATTTCTGCTTCCACTCCTTCTGAAGTCCCTGAGTTTCTGTCGGATTACCAGGATGTATTTGATGAGCCCAAATCCAGTGTCCTACCCCCTCATAGGGATTGTGATTGTGCTATAAATTTGATTCCTGGTAGTAAGTTTCCTAAGGGCCGACTTTTCAATTTGTCTGTGCCAGAGCACGCCGCTATGCGGAGTTATATAAAAGAGTCCTTGGAGAAAGGGCATATTCGCCCGTCTTCATCACCGTTGGGAGCAGGGTTCTTTTTTGTGGCCAAGAAGGATGGTTCTCTGAGACCCTGTATAGATTACCGCCTTCTCAATAAAATCACGGTCAAATTTCAGTACCCTTTGCCTCTGCTGTCTGATTTGTTTGCTCGGATTAAGGGGGCTAGTTGGTTCACCAAGATAGATCTTCGAGGGGCGTATAACCTTGTGCGTATTAAACAGGGCGATGAATGGAAAACAGCATTTAATACGCCCGAGGGCCATTTTGAGTACCTGGTAATGCCATTCAGGCTTTCAAATGCTCCATCTGTGTTTCAGTCCTTTATGCATGACATCTTCCAAAAGTATCTGGATAGATTCATGATTGTATATTTGCATGATATTTTGGTCTTTTCGGATGATTGGGAGTCTCATGTGAAACAGGTCAGAATGGTATTCCAGGTCCTTCGTGCTAATTCCTTGTTTGTGAAGGGGTCTAAATGTCTCTTCGGAGTTCAGAAGGTTTCCTTTTTGGGCTTCATTTTTTCCCCTTCTACTATCGAGATGGATCCTGTTAAAGTTCAGGCCATTTATGATTGGACTCAACCTACATCTGTGAAGAGCCTCCAGAAATTCCTGGGCTTTGCTAATTTTTACCGTCGCTTCATCGCTAACTTTTCTAGTGTGGTTAAACCTTTGACTGATTTGACAAAGAAAGGTGCTGATGTGGTGAATTGGTCCTCTGCGGCCGTTGAGGCTTTTCAGGAGCTGAAACGTCGTTTTTCTTCGGCCCCTGTGTTGCGTCAGCCAGATGTTTCGCTCCCTTTTCATGTCGAGGTTGATGCTTCTGAGATTGGAGCAGGGGCTGTTTTGTCTCAAAGAAGTTCTGATGGCTCTGTGATGAAGCCATGTGCCTTCTTTTCTAGAAAGTTTTCGCCTGCTGAGCGTAATTATGATGTTGGCAATCGGGAGCTGCTAGCTATGAAGTGGGCATTCGAGGAGTGGCGACATTGGCTTGAGGGAGCCAAGCACCGCGTGGTGGTCTTGACGGATCACAAAAATCTGACTTATCTCAAGTCTGCCAAGCTGTTGAATCCTAGACAGGCTCGATGGTCGCTGTTTTTCTCCCGTTTCGATTTTGTGGTCTCATACCTTCCAGGTTCTAAGAATGTGAAGGCGGATGCCCTTTCTAGGAGTTTTGTGCCTGATTCTCCAGGAGTCCCTGAGCCGGCTGGTATTCTCAAAGAGGGGGTAATTCTGTCTGCCATCTCCCCTGATTTGCGGCGGGTGCTGCAGGAGTTTCAGGCTGATAGACCTGACCGTTGTCCAGCGGAGAAACTGTTTGTCCCTGATAGATGGACTAGCAGAGTTATTTCTGAGGTTCATTGCTCGGTGTTGGCTGGTCATCCTGGGATTTTTGGTACCAGAGATTTGGTGGCTAGGTCCTTTTGGTGGCCTTCCTTGTCACGGGATGTGCGTTCTTTTGTGCAGTCCTGTGGGACTTGTGCTCGGGCTAAGCCCTGCTGTTCTCGTGCCAGTGGGTTGCTTTTGCCCTTGCCAGTCCCGAAAAGGCCTTGGACGCATGTTTCCATGGATTTTATTTCAGATCTTCCTGTCTCTCAAAGGATGTCTGTCATCTGGGTGGTTTGTGATCGCTTTTCTAAAGCTACGTTCACATTTGCGGCCAGCGCCGCAGCGTCGGGCGCCGCAGCGGCGCCGCATGCGTCATGCGCCCCTATATTTAACATGGGGGCGCATGGACATGCGGCGCACTTGCGTTTTGCGCCGCATGCGTCGCTGCGGCGCCCGCGTCGGGGCGCAAAGGACGCAGCAAGTTGCATTTTTGCTGCGTCCAAATTCAATGAAAAAAACGACGCATGCGGCGCAAAACGCAGCGTTGTGCATGCGTTTTGCTGCGTTTTTGTTTGCGTTGTGCGCTGCGGCGCCGACGCTGCGGCGCACAATGCAAATGTGAACGTAGCCTAAGATGGTCCATTTGGTACCCTTGCCTAAATTACCTTCCTCCTATGATTTGGTGCCATTATTTTTTCAACATGTGGTTCGTTTGCATGGCATTCCGGAGAACATTGTGTCGGACAGAGGTTCCCAGTTTGAATCTAGGTTTTAGCGGTCCTTTTGTGCTAAGATGGGCATTGATTTGTCTTTTTCTTCGGCTTTCCATCCTCAAACAAATGGCCGAACTGAACGAACCAACCAGACTTTGGAAACCTATCTGAGATGCTTTGTTTCTGCTGATCAGGATGATTGGGTGACCTTCTTGCCATTGGCTGAGTTCGCCCTTAATAATCGGGCTAGTTCGGCTACTTTGGTTTTGCCTTTTTTTTGCAAGTCTGGTTTTCATCCTCGTTTTTCTTCGGGGCAGGTTGAGCATTCTGACTGTCCTGGTGTGGATTCTGTGGTGGACAGGTTGCAGCAAATTTGGACTCACGTAGTGGACAATCTGACGTTGTCCCAGGAGAAGGCTCAACGTTTCGCTAACCGCCGTCGTTGTGTTGGTCCCCGACTTCGTGTTGGGGATTTGGTTTGGTTGTCTTCTCGTTATGTTCCTATGAAGGTTTCTTCTCCTAAGTTTAAGGCTCGTTTCATTGGTCCTTATAAGATTTCTGAAATTCTCAACCCTGTGTCATTTCATTTGGTCCTTCCAGCTTCTTTTGCCATCCATAATGTGTTCCATAGGTCGTTGTTGCGGAGGTACGTGGCGCCTATGGTTCCCTCCGTTGATCCTCCTGCTCCGGTGTTGGTTGAGGGGGAGTTGGAGTATGTGGTGGAGAAAATTTTGGATTCTCGTATTTCGAGACGGAAGCTTCAGTACCTGGTTAAGTGGAAGGGCTATGGTCAGGAGGATAATTCCTGGGTTGTTGCCTCCGATGTCCATGCTGCCGAGTTAGTTCGTGCCTTTCATTTGGCTCGTCCTGATCGGCCTGGGGACCCTGGTGAGGGTTCGGTGACCCCTTCTCAAGGGGGGGGTACTGTTGTGAATTCCGTTCTCGGACTCCCTCCTGTGGTCATGAATGGTACTTTGGTTAGTTCTGCTCTTGGACTCCCTCTGGTGGCTTCGAGCGGAACTGCTGGTCACTGAGGCTGGCTTATCAGCTGCTCTCGTTTATTGCTATGCTGGCTTCCCTATTTAACTCCACTCAGATCGTTACTTCATGCCAGCTGTCAATGTTTCAGTATTGGTTCAGATCTCTCTTGGACTTCTCTGAGGACCTGTCTACTCCAGCAGAAGCTAAGTCTTTGCTAGTTCATTTGTTGTTACTGCTTCCTGAATATATTTCTTAGTACTGCTAATTTCTAGTCCAGCTTGCTATCATGATATTCCTTTGCTAGCTGGAAGCTCTGGGGTTGCAGAGTGGCACCTCCACACCGTGAGTCGGTGTGGGGAGTCTTTTTGCTTACTCTGCGTGGTTTTTTGTAGTCTTTTGTGCTGACCGCATAGTTCCCTTTTCTATCCTCTGACTATTTAGTTAAATCTGGCCTCCTTTGCTAAAACCTGTTTCATTCCTGTGTTTGTGACTTTCCTCTTAACTCACAGTCAATATATGTGGGGGTCTGCCTTTACCTTTGGGGAATTTCTCTGAGGCAAGGTAAGGCTTCTATTTCTATCTTTAGGTGTAGTTAGCTCTTAGGCTGTGAAGAGGCGTCTAGGGAGAGTTAGGTACGCTCCACGGCTATTTCTAGTGTGTGTGATAGGAGTAGGGTTTGCGGTCAGCAGAGTTCCCACTTCCCCAGAGCTAGTCCCGATTTTGAGTTTACTCATCAGGTCATTCCGGGTGCTCCTAACCACCAGGTCCATAACAGCAAAGTATTGCTATATATAGCCCATTTCATGGTCTTCTACAAACACCTGCTAGAGGTTGGTATTCACAGGTTTTCCTGTCATGACAATGATGAGGTTTTCTGCAGGACTCGCACTGTAAATGCCGCTGTGAGAGAAGGACAGCAGCATGTAACAGGTTATCAGCTTCAGGCACAGCTCAGCTTTATTCATGGCTGTTGGAAACAGAGGATGGCTGAGCAACACAACCATCATCTGCTGAGAAAGAGGCAGGCTCAAATCTTGAGCCCACTCCATTCATTCACTACTGATGGCGCTCATCGTTATGGGATCAAGTTAAAAAATCTGTAAAATTGCAACTTGCTTATAAAATCAATTTAACTCCCATTAAAAATTCTCTTCATTCTTGAAAACACAAGGATTTATTTTTCTGTACAGCTCAATACCTATGTTATGTCAGTATTCACCTACATTAATGGGTAGATGGGCAGCCTGAAGCTGAAGCTAACTTTCATTATTTAATGAATATATGTAAAATGGTGTCAACAAAAGTGAAAAAAGCTGGGGGTATGTGGTTTGCTGAGGGCCGGGAGCGGCTATGCTTCTACTGAGCTCATAAACAGCCTTCAAAAGAAGCCACAACATCAAGCATTTTGTGGGGGGGGGGATTATTTTAGCACCTAATGTGCTGAAGATTCCCAGAATTATGGCAGATCAACAATATGGAAGGAAATTCCCTTGATTAATGGAGAATCAAGCTTTTTCAAAGCTGGTTGGGAAGCAGCTGAAGGCCACAAGGCCTGTCTTCATACTATCAGCTGCATCACAGAAACAAATGAATGGACCTAGGCCTGCAAAGAAAAACCTTAATTCAGCCCATTCCCATGGAATACAAGGGTCCCAGGACAAGAAGAGTACAGCTGTGCTAACTAATGGACAATGTCAGAGAGACACAATGCAGAGGAACAGACTTGTGATATGAGACAGGAGACTGAGGCTACCGCTCACCCTGAGTCTGTGATCGACAGGGGAGAGTGAGTGGCCGTGGTTATACCTACATAAAGTGTAGAAGACATGCTCCAGCATCACTGTCCCCAAACTGGAGACAAAAACTTATCCCCGTACCTGATCCCTTCAGACCTGTCTTGTCAATGAAGGGAGACATGCATGGGAGCGTAGAGCACAGAAGCTGGGGAGAGACAGGATGTAGAGGCATAGTCTCTATAGAGCAAGCCGGAGGGTACCACAGCTGAGTGCCTCCTGACGAGAATGGATAAGAGGCAAATAGGTGATAAATGGACCAATGAAGAGAATTTGGAGACAAATACCAGGAAGGGATTGTCTTCCTGTCGGAGATATGAGTCCATAGATAGTGACTGTTCACAGCAAGAGAGTGTCCGGGAACTGTCAGTGGCATTCACAGACCACTATTTCAGTATAAAACCTTGTTTCTCCAGCCAAATAACTCCTTAATGGGTTAAGAACAATAAAGGAGTAGAGAATTAATGGAGAGTTATAGGGAGTTTAATCCCTTATAAAGAAACACCTATCTATGCTTCCCCTGAAGTATGTCCAGATGAGGAGCAGTCAGAATCAAATGATCATAATTCCAATTCTTTAGATAATGAAGAGAACTCAAAAAGGGTGTCTCCCACTTGTCAATCCCATGCTGAATCTAATCAAAATACTGACACAATGGTTTTAAATCTACAATAGAGAAATATAGAATCAGCAACCTTACAAACCAAGGGTTTAAATTATACTAATACATACTCCATCTTCTTCTGACTCAATTCAATCTGAATACCCCTTGGACATGTCAGATTCAAGCTCTGAAACCTCAAGAGGCATCCAATCACAAAATAATTATAACAAGTCTAATGGTTGTCAGTCATCTGAGGTAATGAATAATTATTTAATTAAAAACATACAAGCCACAAATGAACCTGTAATGGAAGAGTTTGAGGAGAATTTGCAATGCTCTACTTCTATCCCTTGAATGTCGTTCCATCCGAGCTCAAGTTAATAATTTAGACAGTACTTAACTAACCGAGAAGGTAATTTTCCTCACAAAACTACGACAGCAACCGATGAAGTTAGCCTTATTGAAGCAACTCCATCCGAGACATTCATTAAGGATATATTTTTGAAGGTCAAAATATATCTTAAAAAAAAAGTCTTGATTCACATAGTTTAATTACATCCTCTGAAATTACAAAAACAAAAGTAAGAATCGATAAGGTAGAGAAAATCTAAAAAGACAACACAAAATCATGCGGAGACGGCAAACTCAATTCTTTACAAAGGGAAGTCTCATCTTTTAAAGCTCGGATATCCAATTTTGAAGATATTTCTAGAAGGAACAATTTGAAAATATTCAATTAGATAGCTTTATCATCAAAATGGTAGCTCAACTAATTTCAAACATATAGAACGATAAGATAGTCGCCAAGGCTTATAGAATCACAAAGCCTCATTACATCTATCCTGATATTCCAAGAGATGTTATAGTCACCTTCGACTCCTTTCAAACAAGAAATAGCCTAATAACATTGACTGGGAACTCAAAAAAACTATTGGCCCTTTATAATTTCATCTCTTTATTTAAAGATCTATCAAGAGACACTTTACAAGCCAGGGAATCTCTACAACAAACTACAGAAGAACTACTTTGTGTGGGAATAAGGTACCGTTGGTTCGAAGCAGCAACTTTGCAGGTCAATTTAGGAAGCAAGACTCATTTAATTTCTTCTACAGAAGGACTAAATCTTCTATGAACATTAAAACTGTAAAATATCTCAAACAAGTCTAATCCCAATGCTAATTAACATCAACTGGAATAAAATCCTAGTGTCTCTCCTAGTAATTTACTCAAGTCATCACAGAATACATTGTAGCTAAAATCTATGGATTATATCATTATAACGAGTTAGATTACAATTAGCACTAAATTAGATTATAATATAGGGTCTCTGCCCTGGAATTTATCTGGATTATAATAAAAATATTTAGAATTGAGAGCCCTCAGTGGTTGATACCTTTTAATGGCTAACTGAAAAGATGGCAACAAATTGCAAGCTTTCAAGTCTACAGTCTCGAAAGCTTGCAATTTGTTACCATCTTTTCAGTTAGCCATTAAAAGGTATCAACCACTGAGGACTCTCAATTCTAAATATTTTTCTATCTACTGGCTAACACAGTACCAAGATATATATCTTTCCTGTATCTGGATTATAATATAATTTTCCAGTTTGGACTATTATCATTGGATTACAATCTATATTCAAAAGCCAGATTACAAATAAATCATAATCATATTTTTTCTTCACCTTCCAATTGAAACAATCTTCACGATTTGCAGTAGGTCAGCGAACTTATATTCATACTTCATTCTGACTGAATGGAAACTTGATCCGAACTCCAGGTCCAGGGGTGCCCCCTTTATACCATAACAGCTTTCACACTGCCCCCTATATACCTATATACCATAAGAGCCTGCACACTGCCTCCCTATATACCGTAAGAGCCCATACACTGCTCCTCTATATACCGTAAGAGCCCCCACACTGTCTCTCTATATACCATAAGAGCCTGCACACTGCCCCTACATATCGTAAGAGTCTGCACACTGCCCCCTATATATCGGAAGAGCTCGCACACCGCCCCCTGTATACCGCAAGTGCCCACATACTACCCCCTATATACTGTACTGTAAGAGCTCGCATAATGTAAACCTTTATACCGTAAGAGCCCGCACACTACCCCCCTCTATATGGAAACAGCCCCCATACTGCCCCATGTACAGTATGAGCCCTCACACTGACTCCATGTGCAGTATGAGCCCCCATACTGACCCCATATACAGTATGAGCCCCCACACTACCCCCATGTACAGTATGAGCCCCCACATAGCCCCCATGCACAATATGAGCCCCCACATAGCCTCCCATGTACAACGTGTGCCCCCACATAGCCTCCCATGTACAGCATGTGCCTATGTAGCCTCCCATGTACAGCATGTGCCCTACATAGCCTCCCTTGTACAGCATGTACCCCACATAGCCTCCCATGTACAGCATGTGCCCCATGTAGCCTCCCATGTACAGCATGTGCCCCATGTAGCCTCCCATATACAACATGTGCCCCACATAGAACCCTATGCACAGCATGTGCACCACATAGCCCCCTATATAAAGCACAAGCCCCACATAGTTTCTTATGTACAGCATGTGCCCCACATAGCCCCTTATACACAGCATGAGCCCCCCATATACAGTATGATCCCCACACGGCCCCTTATACACATAGAAATATCCCATACACATGAAAAAAACAACACATACTCATCTTTCTCTGTCCCCCCGCTGCACTGTCTCTGGTGTCTCTGATGCACTGACTCTCCTCAGTGCACAACTGGTGCAATGAAATGAAGTCATTGTGACTGTTAGCTTACATGCTGATTGGTGGAAGATAGAGCCAGCGGCGCCATCCTCCACCAATGTATTCACCTATGTCTGCATCCAGAGGATGTGGAGAGCAGTGACAGCAAGCGGCGGATGGCCGGTGGGCGGGGAAGACCCGATGTGGCCCGTGGGCCACTGCTTCAGCCTTTCGGCTGTCACGGTCTGCGGGCCTAACTGGAACAGCCAGAGGGCTGTATGTGGCCCACAGGCCGCACTTTGCCCAGGTCTGCTGTAGTCATATATTCTTTTATGACACCTATACAGAGAAGGAGGAGGAAAAGACAATGCCAGCTGTAGTCCTTGAAGAAGCAACTGTAGACATAACATTACAGATGCCAGCGGAGAAACATTTCCAGCAGTTTGCCCACAGCTCAAAGTTCCCAGAGAAACCGGTATACTTTCTAAGTTTGTGCACCCAGATTTACAGTTCAGATGGAGAAAAGAGTGGTTCTGATCACGGGATGCTCCTCAGGAATCGGACTAGGCTTAGCTGTACTCCTGGCTTCTGATTCTGGACAAAGATTTAAAGGTAAGTTAAATATTTTTTTTGTGTTAAGAGTACAGTAATTTAGGATAGTTGTATATGAGTACCTGCAAAACTTTTGCTCATTGCACCAATATGAGCTAAGAGCAGAGATCCAAAAGCCAAAACTCTGTTGTAGGCTGATCTTGTGCAAAAAAAAATTCAATTTAAAGCTTATCTACATCTATCAGTGATAAAAAGTCTGATTACTTTTATCAGCACAATGTTAGGAGCTCCTTCCCCAATGGAGACCTTCTAATCTTTCAAGTATGCATTTGGTGACTTTTAACATCCTAATAGTAACCATAACAAACGATCTTCGGCTACCTTGGCCAAATGAGCAGACTGAATATTCTTTACCATTTATCAGATCTGTGGGGAAAAAGTACTGGCATTAAGTGGCCAAAAAAAATGCAAAAACACAGTCTGAATGACCATTCATTGGCCCATACCATATTTGCCTCATGTATATTGGGGTCTTAAATGTTCCTGCTGCTGAAATGCCAGAGTACCTGTCACTTGCCATAAATACACTGATGAGCAAAAGGGTAACAATGTTTTGAACTTTCGACTTTCAGGTTCCATATCTCATTATCTTCCACAGCTTCGAACGTGAGACTAACATCGTTTTATAGACAATCATCTTGGCTATTTCATACATAGTTTTACTTGCAACTATTTAGCATATGATTAGTTATATAGATTATTGTCTTGTCACTGCATTGCTACTGTTTTACTCCTAAAAATCTAAATTTTAATTTTTATTATTATTATGTTAGTATTTTGTAAATCCATATTTGGCTTTCAAAACAGTCTTAATCTTTCTGGGCATGCTTTGGATCAGATTCAAGCATGTCTCGACCAAAATCTGATTCCAGTTTTCTCCTACACATTCCCAAAGTTGGTGCATACTGGTCAACTTACTTGGGTATGTATACAGCTTGTTCTTTAACTCTACCCATACGTTTTCGATCGGGTTGAGGTCTGGGGAATGTGATGGCCAATCCAGCAACTCTACTACATTGCCGTTGAATTATTTTGTCCACAGAGAAGAAAAAAATGTATACCCGCACTGCTGCCTACGCGATCACCTATCTGCGTGCTGTGAAATGCTGTACCAGTGCCTTTACCTCCTACTCAATTGCATGGGCACTAGGGGTGCATAACCAAAAAAGTGCATGACATCCAAAAAAGAAAAAATGTAGTTAGCACTCACCAAGCCCGTTGCTGTAAAAGTCTTTATTAGGACATGGACAGGGAGAACATGATGTCTATAGGATGACAGCTGTTTCGCGCTACATGCGCTTCCACGGATCCCGGTGATCTGTGGAAGCGCATGTAGCGCGAAACAGCTGTCATCGTTGAATTATTTATTTGCCAATCTCGACGTACACTTCGGGTCGTTATTATGCTGAAACACTATGTCATCCATTTCATATTCATAGTACTCGAGTGTGGGAAGTAACTCGTCTTGTAATATACTCACATATAGCTGAGCATTGAGAGCACCATAGGACCTGGTCAAGCGACCAACGCCTTTGGCGTTAAACAACCCCATATCATCAGACTGCCTCTACCGAACTTGACAGTTGATTCAATTTCTTGATCAGTCAGTTCCTTTTTCTCTTGTTTCTTCCAGACACAGTTGTACCCTTCAGCGACTAGTCTATTGACTTTCCTCTCATCGCTCTAAATCATCCGTTTCCAATCTTCTACAGTCCACTTTTTGTACTGTTTTGTAAACTCAAATCAATGCCTCTTATGACGATACTGAAGTTGAGGCTTCTTCACCTTTTTTTGGGCCACCATTCCAGACTTGTGTAGCATGCATCGCATGGGGCTTGCATGGATGTCTGTAATCTCACTGTTACAAAGCATATGAGCCACCTCCATTACTATGATTGTTGTGTCAGAACTGACAGATCGTGTGCAGAGCCAACTTGTTGACTCCAATATTATGCCTGGACATCCACCTCTTGGCTTTTGAATGGCTAGATGGACTTCATTTTGTATTCTCCCAACTGTCATGGCACGCATATGATGCAGTTTGGCAATTTGCTTGGCTGAGAGACCGTTATCGATGAGTTGGATGATGTGGTTTCTCTTTTCTTGGGAAGTCTTCTTCATGGCTGCTCATCTATTTGAGCCAGTGACCTTTTGCTTGGGAATCAACCTAATAACACACTGAGCTATTATGGAATGGGAAAACAGGTTGTATTTTGTAGAATACAAAATACTTTTCCACCACCAGGAGCAGAACAGTAAGAATGAAGTGGTATGGCAAGAATCTGCATAACTAATCATATGCTAAATAGCTGCTATTCAAATAAGCTACACGTATGTATGATATAGACTAAATAATTGTTAATAAAATGATGGTAGTCTCACGTTCGAAGCATTAGTGGATGGTGAAATATGGAGCCTGAGATTCAAAACTTCAAAACATTGTTACCCTTTTGCTTGTTGGTGTGTGTGTGTATATATATATATATATATATATATATATATATATATATATATATATATATATATATATATATATTTTACCTGGCATAAATGTGTCTGTTCTTCTGAATCTGTTGTTTTTCTTTTGTTCTTGTTCCTGCTCTTCTCTGTTTCTCAGATATGACCCTCTCTTGCCTCTATGTTAAGAACTTTATTCTATGGAAGTCTTTTTGAGGACTGCATTCATTTAAATAAAAATATTAGATTTATATGTAGGGAACAGCGGGCTAGATCTCAGGAACAAAGGTGAAAACTGAGACATTTAAACCAGTTTAAAAATGACATATTTTTGGCAACTGACAGGTCCTTGTTAAACTAATCGGCTTTTTATACAGGCCGATGCAAACTGTGTGGAGACAAATGATTAAAGGGAACCTGTTATCTGATTTGCGCTGCCCAAACCAAGGTCAGCATAAACAGAGCTTTGCTGCATCATTGCAGCCATGTATATTTTACGCTGAAACGCTGGAACTTTAGAAGACCATGCCATAACCTGGAACCAGATTAGTCCGGTGCCGACCCTGGTCGGATCTTCCCACCACTGTTGCATATGATTGACAACTCTCTCCCCATATACATATAGGAAGACACTTGTCAATCACCTCCAGCGGCACTGAATAAAACTGATTGTGGCCCCGGACTAGTCTGCTTGCCATGGTCTCTGACTATATCTTCTACCTACATTTTCTCTGAAATGTCAGAGTGATTCAGATAAAAATATACCCAATCGTGCAGCCAGTCTCTAAATTATGCTAATCACGGCTTGGATAGCATGAATCAGATGATAGGTTCCATTTAATATGAAAATTGAGTCCCCATAGAGTTTGCGTACTTTCAGCAGTATATTCCCTATTTACATAGGGTTAAGTGCTTGTGATATGTTTTACAAGGAACAAAGATAGGGAAATAAGTGGTCTTTCCAACACTTATAAAAATTTGATTTAAAAAAAAAATCATCGATGTCCCCATCTTTAGGACAAGTCCAAATATCCCTTTTTTTTATCTGTGACACCATTGTAGCACGTATTGTAATCTCAAGAAATGGCATCTTCCTTTCATTAGTCTATGCCACCATGAGGGATCTTTCCAAGAAAGAATATCTGCTGGAGTGTGTTCGTGGCTGCCATGCTGATACTTTTGAGATTCTGCAGATGGATGTTACAGACCAGCAATCTGTGTTGGCTACCATTGAGAAAATAAAGGAAAATCGAGTGGACATCTTAGGTGGGTGACATGGTTAATTTGTTCTGTGTGCTTGTATCCAGTCTTTATATTATCTTATTTCCTTATAATTAATCCCATAGTGTGCAATGCCGGTATTGGATTGATGGGGCCCTTGGAATGTCACACGTATCACACAATGAAGAAGATATTTGATGTTAACCTATTTGGTACAATCGGCACCATCCAAGCTTTTCTGCCTGGAATGAAGCAAAGGAGATCTGGACGGATCATTATTTCCAGCAGTGTAGGAGGCCTGCAAGGTAGGTGCCAGAGATGTCAGCTGTAAGTAACCACATATCTCATCAACTACTAGAAGGGAAAAATGTTTTACAACTGGAACATTTCACTTTATTTTACATACGGCAAATAGCAAATACTTCTGTTATAGGTGTGCCATTTAATGATGTGTACTGCGCCAGTAAATTTGCCGTGGAGGGGTTCTGTGAAAGCATGGCTATAGTGCTACAACATTTTGATATACAGTAAGTATGAAGAGTATATCTATTTATATGTATATACATTATATTTATATGTTTTGCTTGAAAACCATAGCGTGCCCCATACAAAAAAGTTATTTTTTAACATTCAAGCCTGCATATGTTAATTCACTTCTTTGCACCTTTATTTTTGGGCCTGTTTTATGATTTTTACATTTCGAGGCCTCTTGGATCCCATGAATTGAATTGAGATCATCAAAAGGTTGTATGGCCATGTCATTTTGTTGCAGTAAAACCAAAGAAACCTAAATACAGGTGTGTTAAAATGGCCTTAATCCAGTCACAAGGACACGATCCTGATGAATATGGACATAGTAACATAGTAACATACTGTAGTTAGCAAGGCTGAAAAAAGACATTTGTCCATCCAGTTCCGCCTATATTCCATCAGAATAAATCCCCAGATCTACGTCCTTCTAAAGAACCTAATAACTGTAAGACACAATATTTTTACGCTCCAGGAAGACATCCAGGCCTCTCTTGAACCCCTCGACTGAGTTCGCCATCACAACCTCTTCAGACAAGGAATTCCAGATTCTCACTGCTCTAACAGTAAAGAATCCTCTTCTATGTTGGTGGAAAAACCTTCTCTCCTCCAGACGCAGAGAATGCCCCCTTGTGACCGTCACATTTCTTGGTATAAACAGATCCTCAGAGATATATTTGTATTGTCCCCTTATATACTTATACATGGTTATTAGATTGCCCCTCAGTTGTCTTTTTTCTAGACTAAATAATCCTAATTTTGCTAATCTCTCTGGGTATTGTAGTTCCCCCATCCCTTTTATTAATTGTGTTGCCCTCCTTTGTACTCGCTCTAGTTCCATTATATCCTTCCTGAGCACTGGTGCCCAAAACTGTACACAGTACTCCATGTACGGTCTAACCAGGGATTTGCACAGAGGCAGTATAATGCTCTCATAATGTGTATCCAGACCTCTTTTAATGCACCTCATGATCCTGTTTGCCTTGGCAGCCGCAGCCTGGCACTGGCTGCTCCAGGTAAGTTTACCATTAACTAGGATCCCAAGTCCTTCTCCATGTCAGATTTACCCAGTGGTTTCCCGTTCAGTGTGTAATGGTGATATTGATTCCTTCTTCCCATGTGCATAACCTTACATTTATCATTGTTAAACCGCATCTGCCACCTTTCGGCCCAAGTTTCCAACTTATCCAGATCCATCTGTAGCAGAATACTGTGTTCTCTTGTATTGACTGCTTTACATAGTTTTGTATCATCTGCATATATTAATATTTTACTGTGTAAACCTTTTACCAGATCGTTAATAAATATGTTGAAGAGAATAGGTCCCAATACCGACCCCTGCGGTAACCCACTGGTAACAGCGACCCAGTTAGAGAATATACCATTTATAACACCCTCTGCTTTCTATCACTAAGCCAGTTACTTACCCATTTACACACATTTTCCCCCAGACCCAGAATTCTCATTTTGTGTACCAAACTCTTGTGTGGCACGGTATCAAATGCTTTGGAAAAATCAAGATCTACCACGTCCAATGACTCACCGTGGTCTAGCCTATAGCTTACCTCTTCATAAAAACTGATTAGATTGGTTTGACATGAGCGATTTCTCATAAACCCATGCTGATATGGAGTTAAACAGTTATTCTCATTGAGATAATCCAGAATAACATCCTTCAGAAACCCTTCAAATATTTTACCAACAGTAGAGGTTAGACTTACTGGCCTATAATTTCCAGGTTCACTTTTAGAGCCCTTTTTGAATATTGGTACCACATTAGCTATGCGCAAGTCCTGTGGAACAGACCCTGTCGCTATAGAATCCCTAAATATAAGAAATAATGGCTTGTCTATTACATTACTTAGTTCTCTTAGTACTCGTGGGTGTATGTCATCCAGACCTGGAGATTTATCTATTTTAATCTTATTTAGCCGGTTTCGCATTCCTTTCTGGGTTAGATTGATGACCCTTAATATAGGGTTTTCTTTGTCTCTTGGCATTTCACCTAACATTTAATTTACCACCGTAGAGAAGTTTTTTAGATAAAGTATTTTTCTCCCTATAGTTTTTTAGAGCTTCAATGGTGCCATCCTGCTTTAGTAGTGCAAATGCTTTCTTTTTACTGTTAATTACCCCTCTTACTTCTTTGTTTAGCCACATTGGGTTTTTCCTATTTCTAGTCCTTTTATTCCCACAAGGTATAAACCGCTTACAGTGCCTATTTAGGATGTTCTTAAACATTTCCCATTTATTATCTGTATTCTTTCTGAGGACATTGTCCCAGTCAACCCGGTTAAGGGCATCTCTAAGCTGGTCAAACTTTGCCTTCCTAAAGTTCAGTGTTTTTGTTACTCTCTGACAAATCCCCCTAGCGAAAGACAAGTGAAACTGTACAATATTGTGGTCGCTATTTCCTAGATGCCCAACAACCTGCAGATTTGTTTTTCTGTCAGGTTTATTAGTTAGTATTAGGTCTAAAAGTGCTGCTCCTCTGGTTGGATTTTGCACCAATTGTGAAAGAGAATTTTTCTTGGTTATTAGCAGAAACCTGTTGCCTTTATGGGTTTCACAGGTCTCTGTTTCCCAGTTAATATCCGGGTAGTTACAATCCCCCATAAGAAGGACCTCATTATGGGTTGCAGCTTCATCTTTCTGCCTTAGTAGTAGACTTTCCTGATTTCTGTTATATTTAGGGGTTTGTAACAGACCCCAAATAGAATTTTGTTACTATTTTTCCCTCCATGTATTTCGACCCATGTGGACTCGACATCCTCATTACCTTTGCTAATATCCTCCCTTAAAAACCCCTTCAAGACGCAGCCCTTTTTCGTTTTCATTTTTCTCTCCCCTCCTTCCCAGAGCCATAACTTTTTTATTTTTCCGTCAATATGGCCATGTGAGGGCTTGGTTTTTGCAGGACATGCTGTACTTTTTAATGGCACCATTGGTTTTACCATGTCTTGTACAAGAAAACAGGAAAAAAATTCCAAGTGCGGTGAAATTGCAAAAAAAAAGTGCAATCCCACACTTGTTTTTTGTTTGGATTTTTTGCTAGGTTCCCTAAATTCTAAAACTGACATGCCATTTTGATTCTCCAGGTCATTAAGAGTTCATAGACACCAAACATGTCTAGGTTATTTTTTTATCTAAGTGGTGAAAAAAAATTCCAAACTTTCCTAAAAAATGTTTGTTTTTTTAAATTGCGCAATATTCCGATACCTGTAGCGTTTCCATTTTTCGAGATCTCGGGTTGGGTGAGGGCTTATTTTTTGTGTGCCGAGCTGACATTTTTAATGATACCACTTTTGTGCAGATACTTTCTTTTGATCGCCCGTTATTGCATTTAAATTAACTTAGTTCTGGCGTTTTGAATTTTTTTCTCGCTACACAGTTTTGTGATCAGGTTAATCCTTTTTTTAGTGTCAATAAATTTTATTTTCATTAACATAACTAGTGTTGAGCGATACCGTCCGATACTTGAAAGTATCGGTATCGGAAAGTATCGGCCGATACCGGCAAAGTATCGGATCCAATCCGATACCGATACCCGATACCAATACAAGTCAATGGGACTCAAGTATCGGACGGTATTCCTGATGGTTCCCAGGGTCTGAAGGAGAGGAAACTCTCCTTCAGACCCTGGGATCCATATAAATGTGTAAAATAAAGAATTAAAATAAAAAATATTGCTATACTCACCTGTCCGACGCAGCCTGGACCTCAGCGAGGGAACCGGCAGCGTTGTTTGTTTAAAATTCGCGCTTTTACTTGGTTACGTGAAGTCCCGGCTTGTGATTGGTCAGGGCGGCCATGTTGCCGGGACGCGGACCAATCACAGCAAGCCGTGACGAAATTACGTCACGGCTTGCTGTGATTGGTCCGCGTCCCGGCAACATGGCCGCCATTAACCAATCACAAGCCGTGACGTCACGGGAGGCTGGACACGCGCGCTTTTTAAAATACGCGCATGTCCAGCCTCCCGTGACGTCACGGCTTGTGATTGGTTAATGGCGGCCATGTTGCCGGGACGCGGACCAATCACAGCAAGCCGTGACGTAATTTCGTCACGGCTTGCTGTGATTGGTCCGCGTCCCGGCAACATGGCGCCGTGACCAATCATAAGCCGGGACGTCACTGGAGGCTGGACACGCGCGCTTTTTAAAATACGCGCATGTCCAGCCTCCCGTGACGTCACGGCTTGTGATTGGTTAATGGCGGCCATGTTGCCGGGACGCGGACCAATCACAGCAAGCCGTGACGTAATTTCGTCACGGCTTGCTGTGATTGGTCCGCGTCCCGGCAACATGGCCGCCCTGACCAATCACAAGCCGGGACTTCACGTAACCAAGTAAAAGCGCGAAATTTAAACAAACAACGCTGCCGGTTCCCTCGCTGAGGTCCAGGCTGCGTCGGAGAGGTGAGTATAGCAATATTTTTTATTTTAATTCTCTCTTTTACACATTATTACATTAATGTTGTTGCGATACCCGATACCACAAAAGTATCGGATCTCGGTATCGGAAATTCCGATACAGCAAATATCGGCCGATACCCGATACTTGCAGTATCGGAATGCTCAACACTAAACATAACAATTTAACAACTGATTCCCTTACAAGGGAGTTTAATAAGCTTAAATCTAAACAGAGAAGAAAAAACATACATATATATGACGAGACAAATACATGGGGAAACATAAAAGAGGGAAAATGGGGTGGGAAATGAGATTCTACATTACACTTTATGGAAAACTGCAATATATTTACAGGACGAGGCAATACTTTATTCCGTTTTATGAGTTCCGCCTCCCTCTCCTCGCACCCCAACCAGCACAGGTTCAACCCCTTTGCCATCAGGATCTCTCACAGGATATTGAAGTCTCAAATAGATAAAGTCAAGGTTTGTTCAAGATTCAAATTCGTGTTAAGGTCCATCCACGGCCTCCAAACTTGGTAGAAGGCCTCCCACAGATCATCCCTAGTCGCATGTATACGTTCATATAAGAGAATTGTATTCATCTTATCTCTAACTGATTGCATAGAAAGAAAAGGCGACTTCCAGTTGGTAGCTATATGTAGCTTAGCGGCCATAAACAGCTGGCCTATTAACCTGTGAAATTTGTTAGAAAAGGCCGGGTACCTGGCTCCCAAAAGAAATGTGGTTGGGTCATGTTGTATTGCTTTACCATACATTTTTTCAATTGTTAACCCTACCTCCCGCCACATAGCCGAGGCAACCGGACACTCCCACCAAACATGCTTCATATCTCCCACTGCGCCACATCCTCTAAAACATTTATCTGTGACGTTGGGGTATATAGTGTGGAGTTTACTTGGTACTTGGTATGTTCTATGTAGGACTTTAATGGATGTCTCTGCCAGGGAGGCTTGATGACTACCCCTGGAAACTGTGTCACAGAATCGCCTCCAATTTTCCAAAGTTAAATGAATACCTAGATCTTCCTCCCACTGTTTCATGTATTGTAATTTATCGACTCCGTGTGCAGTATTTAAAGATTTGTACAGCAGAGAGATAGTTCCCCCTCCCAGTGGGTCATCCAAACATCTTCTCGAAGTTAGTCGCATGAAAAGGGATTTTATGCTGTAGAAACTGTTCCGCAAAATGGAAAACCTGATAAACACGTAAGGTTTCTTTAATGGGTGGATTGTATTTATGGAGGAATTCTTGTCTGGTTAAAATTATATTAAAGGGCGAGCAGAGGTGTTTTAGAGTGGTTATTCTATTAACTTTCCACCAGGCATATGAGTGTGGGTCAAGTCCGGGTGCGAACATGGGGTTACAGAAGAGGGGGGTTAGTGGGGAGGATTTAGATTGGAGGTCAAACTTAAACCTCTCTTTCCTCCAGAAGATCGGGGAATGTGCCGTGAATGGTGCTTTAATGTGCAAGCCTTTCGGAAGTTTTTGTATGGACCACATAAGGCCGGGTAAGGAAAATGGACGTAAAAGGGATGATTCCAGGCTACCCCATCTCGGAGCGTGATTGGCAGCACAGGCATTAGTCAATTGGGCCAACTGAGCCGACTTGTAATATAGTGTAAAATTGGGCATGGAAAGTCCCCCCAATTTTCTGTGTATGAACATAGTTTTTTGTTGGATTCTGGGTTTTTTTCCTTGCCAAATAAATGTTGAAATCATAGAGTGAATCTCGTGGAAAGTCTTATGGGGCAACGGAATGGGGAGGGAGCGGAACAGGTACAGAAATCTGGGCAGGGAGCCCATTTTAATTGCATGCAATCTGCCCAACCAAGTCAACTTCATGGCAGACCATCTGGCTACGTCAGCTCGGAGGTTTTTTATTAACGGGAGATAGTTCCACTTAAATAAAGTCGATCTATGGGAGGTGAGGTTGACTCCAAGATAAGTTATATAATGTTCGTTTTTTGCAAATTTGAACTGAGAGATTATATTTGTGTGCGTGTCCTTAGAGGTGTTAAGGAACAAAGCTTCGGATTTGTCGACATTAATTTTGAGTCCCGAGATCGACTCAAATCTACGGAGGGCTGAAAACAAATTTGGGAGAGTGGTGAGTGGGCTGGACAAAGTCAGCAACAAGTCATCCGCAAATAAGCTTGCCTTATATTGCCTGCCAAGCCCCACAGGTCCGAGTATGTTCGCGTTAAGTCTTATTGCCTCAGCTAGTGGTTCCATGGACATGGCAAACAGGGCTGGCGAAAGTGGGCAGCCCTGCCTCGTCCCTCTTTGTATAATGATAGGGGTAGGTCTGGTGGACGGGAGTTTCAAGTAAGCTGTAGGTCTGTCATATAGTAGTTGGAGGCACGAAATAAGGGTGTGAGGGATACCAAATCTAGGTAGGACTTCGAATAGGTAGGACCATGAAACCGAGTCAAAAGCTTTCTCTATGTCTAAAGCTAATAGTAGCAGGGGTTGTTTATGATAGTTTGCTGAATGTATAATATTTAAATTTCTTCTAATATTGTCGGGACCTTGCTTATTAGGTATGAACCCCACTTGATTGCGGTGAATAAGGGCGGGTAATAGTTTGTTGAGTCTGGTAGTGATGATGGACGTAAAGAGTTTAAGGTCAACATTTAACAACGATATAGGTCTATAATTCTTGGGGAGGAGATGGTCTGTCTTTGGTTTTGGGATTACCGTCACATGGGCAATATAGAATTCAGGGGGCATCTGGGTGCCATTTAGTAGAGCATTGCAGTAGTTTTTAATGTGTGGTGTGAGGATGTTTGTTAATTTCTTGTAATAGAGTGCCGTGAGGCCGTCGGGTCCGGGGGCCTTATTTTTCTTTAGTTTTTTAATTACTGCAGAAATTTTGTCGTCAGATATGGGTGTTTGGAGTTGATCTACAGCAGAGTTGGGGATTTTAGGTATTTTCAGTTCATCTAGGAAAGAGGATAGGAGTTGCGGTGAGGATATTTGTGGGGAGGTATATAGTTTCTGATAATATTCTCGGAACGCGTCATATACTATATCTGGGTGAGCTGAGATTCGACCTTTGGAATCTTTGATGGAAGCGACATTGTTTAGGGATTCTTTACATCTGAGCTTACGTGCCAGCATGCCAGACGGCTTATTAGCATATCTGTAGAAAGTTGACTTAGTCCATGTTAAAGCTCTCTCTAATCTGCTTAACCAAAAAGAGGGAGGTAGAGGCTTGGTTAGCAAGTTCAAGTTTCATAAGTTTGTTCTCTAAGCGTGTTTGTAGTTCAGATCTTTGTTTCTTTTTATTAGATGCAATTTTGATTAATGAGCCGGTAATAAATTTTTTGTGTGCCATCCACACAAGCCCAGGGGAGATATTATCATTGGTGTTAGCCTGGAAGTACAGTCCCAACTCTTCTTTGATTTTAGACAGGGTAGTGGGGTCAAAGAGTAGAGATTCGTTCAGTCTCCATTTGAATAATTTAGAGGTGGTGACGCTGAATTTAAATGTCGATAGGACAACATCATGATCAGACCATGATGATGGAATATGACGAGAGAATAGGGCCGAAGGGATCGTTCTTGTTGTAGTTAGGTGTAGGTCTATTCGTGAATAGGACTGGTGTGCAGGTGAGAAGTATTTTACAGGACCATTTAATTCCCTCCACACATCGACCAAACAATTGTTTTTCATTAGATGTAGGATTTTCTTTTTGTCAGCATTTGTTATATCCGAACGCTTCTGAGCGCTGCTATCTAAGGTTAATCCTTTTTTTGATTGATAGGTTGGGCGATTCTACACGCGGTGATACCAAATATGTGTAGGTTCGATTTTTTTTATTGTTTTATTTTGAACGGGGCGAAAGGGGGGTGATTTAAACTTTTATATTTTTTTATTTTTTTCAAATTTTTTAAAACATTTTTTTTTACTTTTGCCATGCTTCAATAGCCTCCATGGGAGGCTAGAAGCTGGCATAGCCTGATCAGCGCTGCTACATAGAGGCGAAGCTCAGATCGCCTCTATGTAGCAGAATTACTGCATTGCTATGAGCGCCGACCACAGGGTGGCGCTCATAGCAATCCGGCATCAACAACCATAGAGGTCTCAAGAAGACCTCTGGTTGTTATGGCGATGCATCGCTGACCCCCGATCATGTGACGGGGGTCAGCGATGCTCGCATTTCCGGCCTGATGGCCGGAAGCGGTAGTTAAATGCCACTGTCAGAGTTTGACAGCGGCATTTAACTAGATAATAGCAGTGGGTGGATCGCGATTCCACCTGCTGCTATTGCGTGCACATGTCAGCTGTTCAAAACAGCTGACATGTCATGACTTTGACGTGGGCTCAGCGCCGGAGCCCACATCAAAGGGGAAGACACGACATGCGAACTAGTACGGCGCATGTCGTGAAGGGGTTAAAGTGGACTTTAGACAAGACTTTACATAAAGACAAACCCCTCCTCCTCTATGATTTTTGCGATCCTTTCTAAACAGACTGTAACCCTGTAGGTTAACTGCCCAGTCATAGCTTTCATCCAACCATGTCTCGGTTATTCCCACTATGTCATAGTTACCTGTAGATATTTCTGCTTCTAGTTCTTCCATCTTGTTTGTCAGGCTTCTGGCATTTGTGAGCATGCAGTTTAGAGGATTTTGTTTTGTTCCAATCTGCTCCCTGTGTATTGTTTTGGAAATGTTCTTACCTCCCTTCCGAGTATGTTGTCTTGGGTCTTCTTTGCCGCACCTCACATCCTTCATCAGTATATTTTCTGGTTTCATGCTCAAGTCTAATGTTTTTCGTGCCATCCCCTCTTCTTCTAGTTTAACGCCCTCCTGATGAGTGTAGCGAGTCTTTTGGCAAATGTGTGTTTCCCATGTTTGTTGAGGTGTAGTCCGTCTCTGGCGAGGAGTCTGTCGTACAGGTAGTTCACCCCGTGGTCCAGGAATCCAAATCCTTGTTGACAACACCATCGTCTTAGCCAGTTGTTCGCATCAAGAATCCTGTTCCATCTCCTGGTGCCTTGCCAGTCTACTGGAAGGATAGAATAAAAAACTACCTGTGTATCCAGTTTCTTTACTTTTTTCCCTAACTCTTCAAAGTCATTGCAGATTGTTGATAGGTCCTAAATATCTATTACTGTCACAAAACCTAGATTAGTATTTAGGGAAATGTAATGGTATTCTGCGCTGCTGATAATGTAATTTCAATAAAATCCAGAAGACGATGTGGATGAAAAAACGTGCAGTTTAATCTTAATGCGTTTCAAAGTTGGACAAACTTCTTCATCATGAGTTTTTACAACTTCCAAACGCGTTGAGATAAAACCACACTGTTTCTTATCCACAACGTTTTCTGTATCTTATTGAATTTGCATTATCAGCAACGCAGTTCAAAATACCTTTGCTCTAACGCAGTTCTAAAATACCTTGTCGACCTTGGTGGGTTCCTCCAATTGCAATATCAACATGGGTTTACTAGGGACCGTTCCTGTCACACAAATCTGATCAATTTCTATGAAGAGGTAAGTTTCGGACTGGACCAAGGGAACGCAGTGGACGTAGTGTATATGGACTTTTCAAAAGCTTTTGATACAGTGCCACACAAAAGGTTGATACATAAAATGAGAATAATGGGGATAGGGGAAAATATGTGTAAGTGGGTTAAGAGCTGGCTCAGGGATAGGAAACAAAGGGTGGTTATTAATGGAGCACACTCGGACAGGGTTGCGGTTAGCAGTGAGGTACCACAGGGGTCAGTATTGGGCCCTCTTCTTTTTAACATATTTATTAATGACCTTGTAGGGGGCATATAGAGCAGAATTTCAATATTTGCAGATGACACTAAACTATGTAGGGTAATCAATACAGAGGAGGACAATTTTATATTACAGGATGATTTATGTAAACTAGAAGCTTGGGCTGACAAATGGCAAATGAGCTTTAATGGGGATAAATGTAAGGTCATGCACTTGGGTAGAAGTAATAAGATGTATAACTATGTGCTTAATTCTAAAACTCTGGGCAAAACCGTCAATGAAAAAGACCTGGGTGTATGGGTGGATGACAAACTCACATTTAGTGGCCAGTGTCAGGCAGCTGCTACAAAGGCAAATAAAATAATGGGATGCATTAAAAGAGGCATCAATGCTCATGATGACAACATAATTTTACCTCTATACAAGTCACTAGTTTGACCAGACTTAGAATACTGTGTAATGTACAGTTCTGGTGTCCGGTGTATAAGAAATAAATAGCTGAACTAGAGCGGGTGCAGAGAAGAGCGACCAAGGTTATTAGAGGACTGGGGGGTCTGCAATACCAAGATAGGTTATTACACTTGGGGCTATTTAGTTTGGAAAAACGAAGGCTAAGGGGTGATCTTATTTTACTGTATAAATATATGAGGGGACAGTACAAAGACCTTTCTGATGATCTTTTTAATCATAGATCTGAGACAGGGACAAGGGGGCATCCTCTATGTCTGGAGGAAAGAAGGTTTAAGCATAATAACAGACGCGGATTCTTTACTGTAAGAGCAGTGAGGGTATGTGCACACGTTGCGGATTTCTTGCAGAAATTTCCTGAAGAAAACCGGAAATTTTCTGCAAGAAGTCCACATTTTTTTTTTTGCGTTTTTTTTTCCGTTTTTTTAGCATTCTGCAAGCGTAATTAGCTTGCAGAATGCTAAAGTTTTCCAAGCGATCTGTAGCATCGCTTGGAAAACTGACTGACAGGTTGGTCACACTTGTCAAACATACTGTTTGACAAGTGTGACCAACTTTTTACTATAGATGCAGCATCTATAGTAAAAGATAGAATGTTTAAAAATAATAAAAAAAATAAAAAAATGCTTATACTCACCCAGACATCTCCTCAGCGGCGTCCGTTCCTCTTTCTATAGCTGGTCTGTGCGCACAGGACCTTCCGTGACGTCACGGTCACGTGAGCGGTCACATGACCGCTCACGACCAATCACAGGACAGTGACGTCATCGGCAAGGTCCTTCGCCGCACATCAGCTACAGGAACCGAAGCGACAGCGTGCAGTGGAGGCGGGAAGACATCGAGGGTGAGTATAGGACTATTTTTTATTTTAATTCTTATTTTTTGACCACTTATATGGTGCCCAGTGCGTGGAGGAGAGTCTCCTCTCCTCCACCCTGGGTACCAACCGCACGTAATCTGCTTACTTCCCGCATCGTGGGCACAGCCCCGTGCGGGAAGTAAGCAGATCAATGGACCCCTAGGTTTGCGGAATCCCCTGCAATTCCGCATTTTAATGAACATGTTGCTTTTTTTTCCGCGATGCGTTTTTTTCGCGGAAAAAAAGGCTACATTTGCACAAAAAATGCGGAATACACTTAAAATAATGGGAGGCATATGTTAGCGTTTTTTTCGCGTTTTTATCACGTTTTTATAGCGAAAAAACGCGAAAAAAACGCGAAAAATACTTAACGTGTGCACATGGCCTGAGACTATGGAACTCTCTGCCGTGTGATGTTGTAATGAGTGATTCATTACTTAAATTTAAGAGGGGACTGGATGCCTTTCTTGAAAAGTATAATGTTACAGGGTATATACACTAGATTCCTTGATAGGGCGTTGATCCAGGGAACTAGTCTGATTGCTGTATGTGGAGTCAGGAAGGAATTTTTTTCCTCAATGTGGAGCTTACTCTTTGCCACATGGGTTTTTTTTGTCTTCCCCTGGATCAACATGTTAGGGCATGTTAGGCTATGGGTTGAACTAGATGGATTTAAAGTCTTCCTTCAACCTTAATAACTATGTTACTATGTTACTAATTTGATGGTACTTCAGCAGCTGGATCCTTTTGGTTTTATACTTTATTTGTGGGTTAGACAACCTCAAAAGGTGACCAGTTACCTTTTATTTCTAAATAATCTTCTTTCTGGTCATCAGATAAGACCCTATTGCACTTGGTGTCCCCATTCTATCACCTTACAAAACCTATATTGCCATTGGGTTCCAGATTTCCATTACAAATAGGCTGTCTGAACTGGACCTTAGTACGTTTTTACATGTGGCCTGTAATGTATAAGAATTAGATCTGTCTCTTTAAGAAAGTGAGGGCGGGAGTTGAGTTTAGTTTCAGTTTCAGTTATAGCCTGAGGAGATGTTATGCTGTGTGCTGGAGGAAAAGAGGAGAAGAATAAAATACAGTTAAAGCTTACTCTCTCTTAGGCCGGCGTCACACTTGGCGTAAGACAATACGCCACGTATTATACGTCCGTACTACGGCCGTAATACGGAGAAATGTTCCCAAAATAGTGATCCGTAGTCAGGGTGTTTCAGCGTATTTTGCGCATGGCATCCTCCGTATGTAATCCGTATGGCATCCGTACTGCGAGATTTTCGCGCAGGCTTGCAAAACCGACATCTAATGGATTTATGTGCTCAAATGTTCGGGAAAACATATATACAGTATATATATATATATATGTCATTGTGACACATATATATATATTCTGTATTTAGATTTCAATCAGCGCGATATCTGTGAACAGCCGGTAATTCAATTGCCGGCTTTTCATTTCTCCTGCACAAACCCGACAGGATATGAGACATGGTTTACATACAGTAAACCATCTCATATCCCCCTTTTTTTGCATATTCCACACTACTAATGTTAGTAGTGTGTATGTGCAAAATTTCAGCGCTGTAGCTGCTAAAATAAAGGGTTAAA